>NC_064752.1:90000-212500 GCF_011397635.1 Epinephelus fuscoguttatus | reverse complement strand
CTGTACGAATGTGTGTGAACGTGAATGTGACTGCAGTGTAAAAGCGCAATGAGGAGTCCGAGCAACATGACATACATAAGTAAGTCCATTTTAAAACAAGTTTGGATTATTGCAAAACTGAGATGAATACAAGAGAATGAGTGAGAAGGAGGGAGGGAGTGTAGAGGTAAAAGGAGAGTTTGTGTAATGAAGGGGGAGAAAGAGAAAGGTGGAGTGTTCAAGAAACGATGAGCTAAAACTGTGTCTCCTCCAAGGTGCAGCTCTCTGATGAGACTGTCTGTTCATATTTCTCCATATCTGTGTCCCTCTGTTTCTCAGTTTTCCCTCTATCTCAGCCCATCTTTAGTTTTCTGCTTCTGCCTCTTCTTTCTCCCACAATGTTTTGTTTCTCATTCTTTAATTTTCTCCCTCTCTTATCTCTTTCATGGTGATGTCAAAGTAGATAAGATTGCGTGTGCGTGTGCGTGTGTGTGTGTGTGTGTGTGTGTGTGTGTGTGTGTGTGTAGGCGGGATAGATGTGTGAACAGGAAGGAGAGAGGACAGTTAGTGGTGACAACTGAACAATGATAGAGGGATGTGAAGACGGGGATAAACGCAGAGGGAGACAGACAAGTTTGTGTGGATGTGTGTTTGTGCGTGTGAGTGTGTGTCAGTGCGTGTGTGTGGAGACAAGAGAAAGAAAAAGTAGAGCTGGAATGACAGTGAAGACATACAGTGGGAGGAGGCAGAGGGCGGGGAAGTTGTCCCCATCCAGCTCTTTTAGCTTTACAATGCAATGACATTTTCTGCAGCTGTACAGAGGAGATGACAGACAGAGCATAGTGACTGCAAACAGACACGCACTTTAAAGTCCATGGCTGAAATTCACAGTATGTATTCATGATCAGGAGATGAACGGCTCTGTATAAAGATCATTATTCATTTTGTGACGTTCCTGATTGTAAACATTTTGACATGTCCATGCAAAATGAAGTAAATGTTAATTTTTCTTTTATCATCTTTATGATTGAATGCAGCAGTGATTCTGCCTCCGGCTATATGTTGTACATTTTACATACTGTAGTTTCTGTAGAGGCCTCAGACGCACATCAGGGTTGTATTTTATGTTTCTGACGGGAGAAAGCAGTTTTTTTATTTGCTAATACACAGTGAAGAAAGTACCAACAGAATTTCAACAAAAAAAACCCAACATCACAAACACACTGCGAGAATAATGAAAAAGATAAGTTATTACTAAACCAATTCAAGGTTGCAGCACATTCACAGATTCAGTCTGTCATTAATGAAGCTGCGTGTGAAGTTAACAAGATGGTCTTGGCTCTTAAAAGAAGAATCAACACATTAAATCAGTTTCAGGTCACCAAAACACACTTAAACACACATGCACACACATGCAAACATGAAGCACTAAGTGTAAGATGTTGTAGAAAAGGCAGCAGGGCATAAAAGAAATCATTGTCACATTGTCTTCACTCTGCTGCACAGACACACAGGCTTACATATACATGCGTACGTTTACACACATGTCCTGGAGCAAACATGCATGCAGAAGGAAAGCCGTGATGACACACAGACATGTAGTCAAACATTACATCAACAGAACTAATGTACTGTACATGTGTATGTAGCCTGATGACACTGCTTATTGGGAAATAAAGAGTTGCCAAAAAAAAACATGCATCACAACACTCAGAGCAGCATTTTACAGTCCAGGGAGCCAAACAAGTGAATGTGATCCTATAATCTGACTAAGACCTGTACAGCAGGGGACAGATGGTGAAAGACAGAGTAGTACAGAGAGACATACTGAGATAAATGAGAAGGAAGGAAGGATAATGATGCTGTAAAGAGACACAGACAGTGACTGGCAGAGGAAATTCAGATATAACTGAAAATATAAAGCAGAGAATCTGTGTGTGTGTGTGTGTGTGTGTGTGTGTGTGTGTGTGTGTGTCGCATATCTCAAGAACTGATCATCTGCTTTACTTCACATTGGCAGCTGCATTGCTGGGAGACCCAAGGACATACAGTGTCCAAGCTGGTGCATTTTGAACATGCACGTACAGGTACACTTAACACGTGAACACAGCTGAGTGTGTTTCACCAGTGTCTCTGGCTGCAGGTAGCCACAACTTTTTTTGCCATATTGACTTATAACACTGATAACGTTACCACCGTAGAGTGTATAAAATAATGAACGTAGCCACATTGATGTCACCCATTTGTTAGTCAGCCGTTGCCATCTTGATTTTTTGGAGCCAGAAGTGACCATATTTGGATGAGAGGCTGTTGTGGAGGAGCGAGGGGTGGATCTGACTCACACACTGGGGTGACGCCTCACAGCTCCAGCCTGTCATTCAAGCAGCCCTGCACTTAATTATGCGTAACTTTAAACCATAATAAAATGTACTAGTCCATACCCACTGAGTGCACTGTTGCCCACGTACAGTTTCACATGGTGTGTGTTTGGGATACAGGTCATAGGAAATTGCAGATTAAATAGTCAACTGAACCCATTAAGAAGAGCAATGTATTCAGACAGAGTGTTTGTGAATTTGATAGTACGATTGCTTTATTGAAAGTACAGCAGTACCATTGCCAATAGTGGGATAGTTAGTGGGCTAAAACTGCACATTAGTAGTTGAGGCGGCACGTTGAAAGGCAGATAGTTAAAGTGTTTATATGTTGTATTGACTTAAAAGTGGGGCGCACTGGTAGTTCACATGGGACAGGTGCAGCTAGCCCTTGTTGCAGCTGTGTGGGTTGGAATCCGGCCTTTGTTCTTTGCTGCATGTCTTCCTTGCTCTCTCTCTCCCATCCTTCCTGTCATGCTTCACTGTCCTGTCAAATATAGGCAAAAAAATGTATATTATAGAAGCTCAGTTTTAGTAAGTTTTCCAACTTTTGCCAAGAGGGAACTTTAGATATTGCTCCCTAGATTATGTTCACCCAGTTTCATGCAGATCGCTCAAACTTCCTAGGAAGAGATCCATTTGAAGTGTTTTTCAAAACATTCAAAATGGCGGAAAATCTATATAAGCGGAAGTTATGGGTTCTTGAGGCAAATGTGTTCCTCATGAGGAGAGGCATCTCTGTGCAAAGTTTCATGTCTCTACATCATATGGGGCCAGAGCATGTGAGCGGAGCAGACCGGGTGAAAATTTCTACTCCTCGCTCGCAGACCTGTCACTTTGTACCGCTCGTCCGCTCCGCTTGGTTCTGCGTATTCTTCGCTCCGCTCCATTCCATCATAAATTTTATCCTGCTCCACTTGCTCACCACTCCACTCAAAAAAACTGCATCGTACTACCCTAACCTGTCATTTTCTATCCACAAATAAAACATGAGCTTGGTAGATTCTCCCCTCTCCCCGCAGTTAGGGACCACTGTCGGCAGGGTGGAAATAAGTCAAAGTGTGGAGGAGGTTAAGCGGCCGACCTCCGGGGAAGCTCTCTCGCCTCTCCCCAGAATTAGGGACCGTTCCCCAAGGTACCGCTGCTTCTCTTCTCAGTTTCTTTTCTGAAGTACACAGTAAACTCCATAGCTTTGAAAGAAAATAGTGTGGGTGTGCGCAGGTGCAAGGATGCATTCTGGGTGGGGCATGAGCGACCCGAGCGAAATTGGAGCGAGAGATAAGGCTCCTCTCCACCTTTTAAAAAAAATAGATGCTTCTCGCTCAACACAAAATCCTTCCGCTCCCCGCTCCGCTTACATGCTCTGTACGGGGCATGAGATATGCCCATTCAAAGTTTGACATTTCAATGGGTTGCTATAGCGCCCCCTTTGGCCAATTGATGTAATATTGCTTCATTGGCATCCTCCCATGACCCTCTGCCACTGTGCCAAATTTCACATGGATTGACCAAGTCAGTGAGGAGAAAAACATGGAACACACACACACACACACACACACACACACACAGAGTTTTCGTCATTATATAGTAAGAACAGACCAAAACGTTTTTTTGTTTACTTGCTTAATGACTCGTACTTAGAGTTACTTAACATCTGCTCAAGGTGGAGCTTTCAATTCCAAAATGTTGCAGGATAGTTTAGTGAATAATAATGCATCACATTTTAATTGTTATATTTTGTGAATATAATCTGAATCTTGCAGTGTAACCAGTAACATGTCTCTGTCAAGTAAATGTAGCACGATGTTTTAATCTGAAATAGAAGTACATATACTATGTGCACGTATACCAGTAAATATAATGTGCTGTTGATTTGCATGTTTTTAAGTGCTTTGGAGGCATTTAGTAAGATATTTTGAGGTACAGTTTGTTAGAATAGCAACGTAATTCTATATTTTTCATATCTAAACATATTTTCTTTTTATTTAATCTTTATTTAACCAGAAAAACTAAACAGTAAACATTTCTTTTTCCAGAGTAAGACCAACTCTGAACCAAATTTCCCCTCAGGATCTTTTAACCATAAAGACAGAAAGACCAAAGTCAAGTTTAATTTGATGGCTGCTGGAACGAGGAGGAGGAGGAAGTGGCTGAAAGGAAAAAATGCTGAATCCCTCAGTGCTTCAGAGTTTCTTTAAAAAACCCAGTGAAAATCATTCAAAGGAAAAAGCTGTAGATACTTTGCTATGCTCTTTGCAATGTGGCATCAAAAAAATAAAAAACCTCACACCTCGCCTTAAACCCATGCTTAAATATTGATGACTGAAAGAAATAAAAGATGCTCTTAGTTGATTGCTTGTTCTGTGGTTTAATGGGGATTCTTCCTTTGACTGTCAGTCCAGACTGTAATGTCTGGAGATAATTGGTGTGTGGTCGGCAGGGTTGTGTAAGGATAAAACTTTGCAGTATGTCATGGGACGGAGAACGAATGATAGTAGAAATGTCTGTTAGTCTTGTCTCTGTCTGGTTTGTGTGTGCGTGTTCTTTATAGTGACAGATGTAACATGCTTTCTTTGCAGTCATAGGGGAGTTCGGTCTGTAGCTCAGCCAGCATCAGCAACCCTGCCTGCAGAAACTATGTTTATATACTGACAGACCTTTTTCACAGCAGCTGTGTCATGGCAGGAAACACATGATCAGAGCCTCAGTCCCATTAAGTCTCCCAGTAAGCTGCTCCATTGAACCAGTAGCAGGACCTCCCCTGGAATGCAGCCATCATTAATGTTATTGAATGCACCCTTTTCCAGCTGTGACAAATGGAAAATGCCTGTTTACAGCAAACCCACACTGACCACTTTATTAGGTACACTTAATGCAATCCAATATAACTGATCCATGCTCTGTCACAGAAGTAGTAATTTGATTACATGTCTATTGTTGCATTTTGTTAAAATATGGGCCCAAGCTGTGGTCTGTTGGGAAGGCCCTGTTAAAGTTGCCAGGATTATTATTATTTGTGATTCGTATGTTGTTAAAATGTGTTTCTAATATTCTTACATCTGGATTCCACTGAGAGTCTCTGTCGCACATTCTGGCTGTGACGAGGCCGCTGGAGTTGATTGCGGTTACTCTACACGATGCTTGTAATTCCACCATATGTGCTGCTGTCAGTTTCAGAAGCGGCTCTTTGCTAAAAACACACATCCAAACAACACATTCTTATCCCAACTCGTTGAATACTGACACTTGGTCAGTGGCTCGGCACATCAAAATATTACACACTAGGTACCCTCCTGCATCAGTTCTGGACATTCCAGGAAAGCGTGTCAGTTATGTTCGTTACGTGCATCTTCTCCACACTTCACTAGTCTTCAGTTTTACAGGAACAGTTCCTGTTTGTTAAATGTGTACTGTCTTTGTCAAAATAAACTCAGAATGTGAGTAAAAAACTTCATTTTACGGTTTATTTTCTAAGGTTTAGGCAACAAAAGCATGTTGTTGCGTGTGTGTGGTTTAGAAAAGAAATCATGGTTTGGCTTTACATATATGTTTGTTACTAATTTGATGATGTAATCTCACATGACGTACGTTACTAGCGTAGTATGCTTCACATACTAGCATACTACGTCATTATTTAAATAACTTGCAAAATGAAGAGCGGACAGATGAAAGTCCAGAGTTAGTTTGACCCGTCCACTGTTCATCCCACCTGCCTGAAGCAAACTGTCTCAGTCTTTATACAGAAGTTACCTGGAGTGTCAACAAATGCCATCGCCCATTGCATCCCATGCTGCTGCTAATGGTGCCTCTGTGCGTTGGGTCACTGACCAAGCATCGATATTTGGTGAGTTAGGAGTGTAACCGGATAAGTGTACTCTAATTCTGAAGGAGTCTCGCCACAGGTGCAGAGAGCAGGTCAGCCAGGCAGGAAGTATAACGACAGCGTCTGGTCAGTTTTCAAAATAAACATTCTTTCAGTCCATGTCACTCATAACTGGACTTTTATATCAGTATTAACTTTTTAGACTACAGCACAACAGGAAATAACAACAATAAACACAGTTAAAACAGACAAGAAGGAAACCATTTGTAGAAGCACAAATAAGGGGAAAATGACCAAAACAACATGATCTACAAGTCTTCGACATCTTGCAGGTGTAACACTCCACTTCTTCGTAGTACGATGCATGTTGGAGGATGGAACTAAACTGAGTCGTGACCTAAATGCGCTGCCTGTCGTGTTTGTAAATGGGGTGGCCAAAAAATTAGCTCCATATACTGAAAAACCACAACATTGTTTTTTTTTTCTTTATATGGATATTCTGAAGAAGAAAATGCTGTTGCATGTCAGAATAAAGGATTTACTCAGTTCTCTTCATTGTATTCCACAGTTATCGTAAAATCTTGGATGAAAAGGACTTTGATGGATTTTTGACAACACTGAACATGTCTTTTCAACATTTCTTACAGGCTCAGATTCTGTCAGTGTTACTGTATATACTCAGTATATGACAGTGTGCTGTATCTGATCTGTCTTCTACCCTCCAGGCCTGTGCACTCATTTTCTGTACACTTTGACTGGCAGCTCTGTGCAGTAAAGCTAACAGCACGGTGTTAAGACGCCACCTCTGGTTTTGGCCTTTGACACACATATCTCTGCGTCTGTCTCTCACACTGTGCGTCTGCTCCGTGTGATTAAAGGTGGGGAGAGATGACTGTGGATAGGAGGTGGATACAGCAGTGGTACTACTTTCTGTCCTAAAACCAGATCAGCTCCTGTGTGTACGGGAGCACATGCTGGAAACAGTTGCAGAACTCCATCCCATCATCATCCTAATTGTAGAGTTGGATTTGAAGCAGATAGTCAATCACATGGCTCATCAAACTGTCAGTTATCATGAAGCAGATAATGGCAGCTGGTATGTTGTCAGGTTGAAAGCTTTCTCTCGAGAAAAACAAAACAGGGTGAATAAGTTTTAATCAATGTGATGCTGTTAGCATGTGAAAAGAAAGAAAGAAATGTCTGCATTGTATGTTTTTGTACGTTACAGATACATTTGCACTTTTCATAAGTATCATATAGTTTCTAAAGTGACGTAGAATATTGGCTGACTTTGTCATCTGGAGGTGGAGGCGATGGTGGTTGGCGTGTTACCTAGACGAGACCCCTGCCAAGCTGCAGACCACTGTTAGAGACCGAAAAACAACAGAACCGGTCGTGATTTAGCGAATCATTGTGGTTTCCCAGACGCTTTTTAGGCTCTGAACGTGGGTGTTTCACAGCAACCCATTTCTGTTTTTCCACCGGGGATAGCACCATGAAAATCAGGTGGGTTTTTTTTACCAAGACAATGCTGTGTTTTCTTGCTGTTTTGGAGCCAGAAGGAACCATATTTGGACTCAACAGTACAGCTGTGGAGGAGCAAGGGGTGGATCTGACTCATAGACTGTAGTGATGCCTTGCAGACAGCCCATGAGTCAAAGCAATCCCACCCTTAATTATGTCTAACTTTAAGCCTTAGTAACATTTAAACGGGTGAGTTATATAACAATGAACCCCATGTACAGTCGTCATGAACGAGGAAATCACCTATAGAGACCAAAACCTTTTTCGTACCAGGCTGTAAACATGTTTATTTCTGCTGTAAAGTTGGACATTTTAACATGGAGGTCTGTGGGGATTGACTCGCTCCTGGAGCCAGCCTCAAGTGGACATTAGAGGAACTGCAGTTTTCGACACTTTTTTGTTGGCTTCGTTTTTCAGCTCTGCAGGCTGCCTCTTGGGCTTGTGCACAAATGTTGGAATTGAGGTAGGGTGAGCAGAGAAACTTAAATTAAGCACGACACAAGGCTTCTTCAAGCTTTAAGTAACAGGTTCAAGATCATCACCAATTTAAAAATTAAAATCTTGTAGGCTCTTTCGGCCGTTTCAGTACAGTGAGTCCTCTACAGAATTGGTTTCAAACTTCAGCTGTGGTGGTTGCCTCTTTGTAGAAGCTCAGATAGATTTGAACTAACAAAATGCCTTATAGAGAAAAACAGTACTCAGGTGCCCTCATACCGTGCAGCCCCACTCCTGTTCATACTACGTGTGAAGCAGTCCTCTTCCTCATGTGCTTCCAGTGTAAGCGACAGGAAACACAGTCTGCAGTCCCCAGTTGTCTGTAGTGAAAATACATTTCAAAGTTCATTTGAAGCCATTATGACACTTTAGCAGTCTGAGTTTGACAAATCAAGTGGGCACAATTAAAGTTAAAGTCTTTCATTCCTCCACAGCAGCTTAGCAAGCAAACATGGGATTTTGTACCAAACAGACTCTAACTGTGGAGTATACCCAGCTGATCTAACTCAGACTGCTGAATCCTCAAATTGGCTTCAGATAGAAATAAATAATGGAAAATCTTTTTACACAGAAGAAAGGTCGTGGATTTTGTCCCCATCTTTCTCCACTGAAAGTGAGTCAGACAGGGTAACTTCAATGATCTATATTAAGTGGAAGTATGATTATATGGAGCACTAACTATTGTTTTTACGCAGACTTGAGGAAATGCAGTCCTTTCCTTTAGCCTGTGGCACACTGATGAAGCTCTGAAACGTATTGCTCTCATCAGCAATACTAATCGGATCAATCAAACACTGATCTTCATCTTTTTAATGAAGCTTTGTGTTAGTTCATGCAGCACACGGACGTCATATGCCCCAGCTATAATCAGCTGACAGCCAGCTGATTGGATCATTGCTTCAAATCAGTCACACACCAATCACAGCCCATTCTCACAACATGGCGGTCCATTTAAATATGGCCTGCTACTCACTAATGTGTGCTGCACCAGTGCTGCCACACACCACTGCTGCTGGCAAAGCTTTGCCTCCTCTACCCCAGCCTCCACTCCAACCTCTATCCCAGCCTCCACCCCAGCCTCTATCCCAGCCTCCACCCCAGCCTCTATCCCAGCCTCCACCCAGCCTCCACCCCAGCCTCTATCCCAGACTCCACCCCAGCCTCTATCCCAGCCTCCACCCCAGCCTCTATCCCAGCCTCCACCCAGCCTCTATCCCAACCTCTATCCCAGCCTCCACCCCAGCCTCTAGCCCAGCCTCCACCCAGCCTCTATCCCAACCTCTATCCCAGCCTACACCCCAGCCTCTATCCCAGCCTACACCCCAACCTCTATCCCAGACTCCACCCCAGCCTCTATCCCAGCCTCCACCCAGCCTCTATCCCAACCTCTATCCCAGACTCCACCCCAGCCTCTATCCCAGCCTCCATCCCAACCTCTATCCCAGCCTACACCCCAGCCTCTATCCCAGCCTCCACCCCAACCTCTATCCCAGCCTACACCCCAGCCTCTATCCCAGCCTCCACCCCAACCTCTATCCCAGCCTACACCCCAGCCTCTATCCAAGCCTCCACCCCAGCCTCTATCCCAGCCTTCACCCAGCCTCTATCCCAACCTCTATCCCAGACTCCACCCCAGCCTCTATCCCAGCCTCCATCCCAACCTCTATCCCAGCCTACACCCCAGCCTCCACCCCAACCTCTATCCCAGCCTACACCCCAACCTCTATCCCAGACTCCACCCCAGCCTCTATCCCAGCCTACACCCCAACCTCTATCCCAGCCTACACCCCAACCTCTATCCAAGCCTCCACCCCAGCCTCTATCCCAGCCTACACCCCAACCTCTATCCCAGCCTACACCCCAGCCTCTATCCAAGCCTCCACCCCAGCCTCTATCCCAGCCTACACCCCAACCTCTATCCCAGACTCCACCCCAGCCTCTATCCCAGCCTCCACCCAGCCTCTATCCCAGACTCCACCCCAGCCTCTATCCCAGCCTCCATCCCAACCTCTATCCCAGCCTACACCCCAGCCTCTATCCCAGCCTCCACCCCAACCTCTATCCCAGCCTACACCCCAACCTCTATCCCAGCCTCCACCCCAACCTCTATCCCAGCCTACACCCCAGCCTCTATCCAAGCCTCCACCCCAGCCTCTATCCCAGCCTACACCCCAACCTCTATCCCAGACTCCACCCCAGCCTCTATCCCAGCCTACACCCCAACCTCTATCCCAGCCTACACCCCAGCCTCTATCCAAGCCTCCACCCCAGCCTCTATCCCAGCCTACACCCCAACCTCTATCCCAGCCTACACCCCAGCCTCTATCCAAGCCTCCACCCCAGCCTCTATCCCAGCCTACACCCCAACCTCTATCCCAGACTCCACCCCAGCCTCCAACTTCCTAACTGAGTCCTGATATAGCTCAAAGGTTAAAAAGATATTTTACGTCTTGCTTTGGGACCACTCCTGTACAGTATACCCAGGGTGAGTTTTCTGCATTACACTCCCTGTTTTGGTTTGGCATGCTGCTTGTCTAATCCAGGGAGCGTCTTAAGAGCCATCAGCACCAAGCAGAACTGTGTTTCCATTTATTGTAGTAAATAGTTAAATCTATGATGAGTTCCTGACTGAACTCATATCTTTGTCTGTTTGCATCAGATGATTCGATTTTGACCAGATTTGTCAGTTTAATGCATGACACCATTCTGTTCTGTGGCTGGTTTCACAAAACACCTTAAATTAAGAGTTTCCTTCAAGTCTGAGTTAAGGTTTCTTTAAACTAAAATCAGTTGCACAAAAGTCTTAACAAAAAAAAAGTGTTCAATTAAGTATTTACGTTTTTCTCCTTAGCTCCAATCTGATGCTCTTCACCAACATGAGAGCACTGTTGTTCAAAGAAACAGAGAAATCTATTTCTACATGAATTAACGAATGGTTAACGTAATCACACATTCACTCTGCTCGGCGCTCTGCTGCTCCGTCTCCCCAGAGTGCCACTCTGCCACTCCGAGAGTGCAGTGCTCTGGATAATCAAACGGTACACTCAGACATACATGGTACCTTTCATAAAAATCAAATTGTATATCATATTATGTGCACTAGTTGACACCTCAGATTATAGGAAAGGGTGCACTCATCAGTACGTCACGTTACAGCAGTATAAGGGCCCCATATATTCATGTAGATGTCTTGCCTATCTATTAGCTTGTAACTTCATAGGAGGAGATTTTAGCCATTTTGTCAAACTGCTCCTTCACCGATATATATCTCCTTTCCTATGTTGAAGCACTATCCTGCATCCAGTAATAAGTGCTATCCTGCACCATGAGATTTGGTGAGTGTTAAGCCCACTTCCTTTCAGCAGCACACCTGATAAACAAAGCACTGGTGTCTGTACAAGTGCAGACGACATAACTAAGGAAACCTTTTAAGGGTTTCTGTGCAACATGTTTAGGTAAGTCCCTGAGCTAAGAAGAAATTAAGCCTCGAGGGTCACGCTCAAGGGGGTTTGTTCAAGCGGTCCCTGGTTCTGGCAAACTTTGACTCACTGACCCAAGTGAGTGTTGTTACAATTAGCAAGGTGAAACCAGGTGTTGTGTCTCTGTCCAGAGGGAATGCAGGGTTGACATACTGATGGTCCTCTCCCCATCAGACCCTGTCTCTCCCTGTCTTCTCTTGTGTCTGCTCTCTCTCTTTCTTCCTTTCATGTACACACAAACATCACACATTTGATTTCAAGGCTCTCTGTGGGCACCAGCCTCGGGATATAAGCTCTGCTGTCAAACGTCTTTATCATCAAGTGAGCTGTATATCACTATCTTTAGAGTGCACACCTCGCTCTATCTCCTCGCAGCTTTTTGCACTCTCTCCAACATTGCAAAAGTGGAGAGGAGCTTTCTGCTGCAGACTGGCCCGTGGGTGGGTGGATAGCTGAGAGAGAGAGGGTGAGAGAGAGAGGGTGAGAAGAGAGATAAAGAAAGATGAGAAAGATGGAGACTGGGAGCAGGTCAGAGGATGGAGGAGAGGCAGAATAAGGTTTAGGTACACACACACACAGACACACAAGCAGAGAGAGAGAGGGAGAGAGGTGGTGTTGCTTCAGTACATTGTGAGTGGATCTCAAGTCGTTTGACAGGCTATGATTTTCTTTTCGTCTGCCGGGTTGGATTGCTGCTCAGAGGCTCGCTAGTAGAGTCAGAGAAAGAGGAAGAGGAGAAAGGCGAGGAGAGAAACAAGTGGATTTATCAAGCCAACACACCTGTAAGTAGCTAACATCATCTCCTACGTTTGGGCATTCAGTGTGTGTCTGTTTCAAAATACAGCTTCTGTTGTTCAGCTGTGTGCGTGTGCGTGTGTGTGTATGTGTGCGTGTGTGCGTGTGTGTGTATGAGAGAGTTCTCCACAGAAAGTGAAAGTGTGTTTATTCCACACTTGTGGATCTGAGCTGTATGTAAACTTGTGTGTCCGTGTCCGTCCAGGATCTATAGGCTTCAGTAAGTGCAGTGTCATATATTTGCCTTGGTGACTCACCCACCGTTGCCACGGCGACGGGGCCATTGTTGGCATACAGTAGCTGTTGTTTTTTTATTGCATCAGTGGAAAGCTTATGAGAAGCTATATACAGTATAATGTTTGTTTTGTTGCGCTTCAGTTATTTGAGTTTTCATAAGCTCGTGACACAAGTGGCAGTATGTGTCTGCTCATAATCCTCCGTCACATCGATATGTAGTGTCAGTCTTATTACATTATATCCCAAATATCCAAGTCATATCAAAGAAGCTGTCTCTTTTTTGACTGACAACATATTGTCATGATATTGAGGGATCATTATGATCCATCTCGATGTCACTTCTGTATCTTGTCTCTGAGTTTCCCTCACAGACGCTTCCAGTGGTGAAATGTAAGGAAGTTATAACACTTAGTTACAACATTTAAGTATTTTTAGGAGTATCTGTACTTTACTTGAGTATTTATATTTCTGTTAACATTCATGTTGTTATTGATTTTGTTTTGGCCTTTTGCCTTCATTAGATAGGACAGTCTTGGCATGAAGGTGGAGAGAGGGGGGATGACATGCAGCAGGGGGCTGCAGGCTGGAATCGAGCCCGTGGCTGCTGCAACAAGGACATTGCTTTCAGATACAGGACACCTGCTCTACCCACGAAGCAACCAGGCGCCCCAACTTTCACTTTTATTCCACTACATTTCCTAAATTAAATGTATACTTTTACTCCAATGCATTTCTATGTATTGAAGTAAAAGTATTTTACTGAACGGGAAGCGAACACCAGGCTCCTGATTGAAGGTCCAGGGTTGTTGGACCCATCCACTGCTCTATGGGGACTTTCCCGCTCCTTATATTACATCATTACCGGCAGCATTTCAACCTGATGCCATCCAGCGGCGTATCATACTGCTGCAACAGGTGCCTTGCAGCCCATTATTAACTGATGCCACCCCTCAGCGTATCATACTACTGTCAAAGGTTCTGTCCATTTGTGATACAAAGTGATGCTGCCCAGCAGGTATCATAGCACCGCAAAAGGTGGAGTTTAGCTTCAGCGTCAGACGCAGATATCACTGACAAAGTGGCATTATAAGCCACAGTTAAAGGGATAGTGCACCCAAAAATGAAACTTCAGCCATTATCTACTCACCCATATGCCGAGGGAGGCTCAGGTGAAGTTTCAGAGTCCTCACATCAATTGCGGAGATCCAAGGGGAGAGGAGGTAGCAACACAACTCCACCTAATGGAGGCTGACGGCGCCCCAGATTCAAACAAATATCTCCATACTGCTCGTCCGTAGTGATCCAAGTGTCCTGAGTGTCATTTGAACTCTGTTTATACAGGCTACAGTGAGGCTAGAAACAGAGTTCAAATGGCGTTTTACCAAACAACTTTTTATGTCGGGGCTTCAGGACACTTGGATCACTACGGACGAGCAGTATGGAGATATTTTGTGGTTTCAATTATGTGTTTTTGGACGTTTGAATCTGGGGCGCCGTCAGCCTCCATTAGGTGGAGTTGTGTTGCTACCTCCTCTCTCCTTGGATCTCTGCAAGTGATGTGAGGACTCTGAAACTTCACCTGAGCCTCCCTCGGCATATGGGTGAGTAGATAATGGCTGAATTTTCATTTTTGGGTGCACTATCCTTTTAAGTTTGGATTTCCAGTCCAGCCCAGGCTGCATGTCAGATCAGATGCTACATGCTAGAGACTGCATTCCACTCAAGTCATAATGGAAGCAGAAAATGGCATCCCACAGCAGAGAGGGCTGCATGGTGACTGCTCCACTGCAGAGTTTCAGCCCTGGAGGTCAAATGTTTCTTTGAAATCCTTAAATCCCTCCTCAAGTGTAATTTATGCTCCATTGTTTAGGTGGTGTGCATGTTAAGAAGAAGTAAACTTCATATGCTCAGAAACGTGCTGAGCTTTTTTATTAACAGCATTTACTTGTACTTTAACTTTCAGTGCTGAAATACGTTTTGTATCATAAAATGACTCAATATACGTGAGTGGTAACTTGGTAGAGACTCTACTAAAGTCATTTTCTGGTGAGATATTTGTACTTTTACTCAAGTTTGACTTTCAGGTACTTCATCCACCACTGGAGGCTTCTGAGAGGTTCTAATGTTTCATCCTCATCTTTTCATAGTGTTTAAATTAAAACAGTGTTTAATGTTGCCCAGATCACATCACTCAGAGGAACGTTCTACATTTATCTTCAAAAAAGTCTCTGCTGTGAGTTTAATCATGAAATTCCAACACTATTTATCATCCTTAATATTCTGTGCCTCTCTATGGGATGGAGACACTGTCGTTTTTTGCTCTTATTTTGAAGTAGCGTGAATTACATCATTTTTAAAGCTGTCTGTCTTTGTGAACTAATTAAAGCAAATCCTTGGCAGTGCTTTTGAATTAACATCACACTCAGGAGGAACCTGCAGAGATACAGCTCAGCTCTGTACAGAACAGCGAGCTGCTGAGATACACACCAAGCAAATGTCAGTGGACAAATGTACCAGTCCAAAGTTAATGCACTGAAGGGAATATTACAAATCAGTACATTTTGAATTTGATTAGATGTTTAAGAACTTTATGATCCAAGACAGAATGCAAAGGAGCACATACAGTAGCTCATATAAATAAGAGATCTACCACAGTGTTGTGGTAGATTAACTCAAAGACTGGTTTGCTTCCATTTTCTGGGAGTTGCATTAAGCAGAGAACTCACGGGTGGCACAGCACCACGGTGCGTCAAGTGACGTGTTTCAAGTGCCGCCCCCTAACACTAATGGGAATCATTGGCGCTGCAGTGCGTCAACAAAAGACTACACTCAGTTATAACTGCTTTTGCTAAAAGATCTGTGCTGAAAATCATGTGTGGACACTCACTTATTAAACTTGATTTCTCACCTAAAGAGCCAATTTGCAGAGCTGTGACTCAGCAGGCAGTATCCTGTTTGTCACTGTCGTTATAATGATGGGACTGTGGGGTGTATAGCTCGGGTTATTTCTTGACCTCAGCGACAAGTGTCTCCTCATACTTTCTTAGTCATACAGGAGAGACAGCTACAGAGTTCTCTTTATGGAGTCTATCCATGCTGAGGAGAGAAATTGAGCTGGGAGCAGAGAAGAAGAGCTGCTCGGGGAGCTGGTATGTACAAGCAGGAGGCAAGTAGGGGATAAAATGGATTTATTTCAGGAGCAGCAAGGCTGGGAATAGGACAGTGGTGTCAAGTGTCTAGCTGCTACCGGTGTGGGGTTGTTCATAGGGCGTTAGTTTTGCCATTAAGTGCTGGTGTGTTTTGGTCTTTAGAGTAAAGTGATGTGATTTTCTGAACTTAGCTGTTCTAGCTATTTTATTATTTGCCTTTACCCACCTAATCGTTATCTCCACATTACTGATGATTATTTATTTCGTGAAAGCACCGATCATCAGCCTACAATATCGTCACAACATTGGTATTGAAGTATTTGATTCTCTCCTAATTCTACCCCAAACCACACTGTTTTTCCAACTGTAATAGTTCATGTGCCTAAACCCAACCAAACCTTCACTGTAGCTGCAGAAGATAAGACAAAGCTTTTGTTTTTGTTGCGGTCATTTAGGCGTGCACAGATAAATGATGTCTTCCTGCTGATGTCAGAAATGTGTATATCTGAGGGCATTTTGTTGGCTGATTTGGAGCACTTGTTGGTTAGATGGTTAGAATATTTCAGCAGTACTTTTTTATGTCACCATTTCTGACTTTGGACCACTCAGAGTAGCTTGTAGCTATCTGAAGCTGCCCTTATTGCCGACCTCATTATCCATTTTGTTTCTCATGCATCTTCATAAGGAAGCTGGCATTCCAAGCTGTTTTTGTTTTTAAGCACTTCAATATCAGGAAATATAATTTGCCTCCTGGACATGGTCACCTCTGACCTCGCTGAGAGAAGATTGATCTCCTTCCATAATGTCCCTTTTAGTGCCGTTAGGGACGCTTGTCCTTCCAAAGTGTCTGTTTCTGCACAGTTAAGCTGTACCTGGAGGCTGTCCTTCCAAAATGTGTGCTCATGCAGTATATTGTCAATCAATGTATTTCCCCCCATTAATAATATGAAAGGAGATGTCCTTCCAAAATCTGTCCCTCAGTTGTTGCTGAAGTCTATATTTACACCAAACGTCTGGATGCCTATACTGAACTTTAACCTACATGATGTTGTTGTTCTGTTTTTGTTATAACTACTTTTTTATCTGTATAATCTGATTTTAAAGCTGAATTGCATCATGTTCTTGTATTTATTCATAAAACATGAATAACCTTAGTGTGTCAACAGCCAGATCACCATCTGCACTTCTACAAAAAATAGAGAAATGATAATTGTAGCTGGAAGGCGAGGAGCTGGTGTGAGGGAGTGAAGCCGGGGTCAGAGGCTGTGGTAGAGACACTGTGTGTGTGTAGGGACACTGCTGACATTTGCCCCCCTCTGTGTTAGATGTAAGGTTAGTTGGGAAGTTGAAAAGAGAGGCATTCCAGCCAGCCGCGTAAGGTAGTTACCACAGGCCCCAGTGCACGCTATTGTGACGGGCCCTTCTTACTGCAGCTTTTCTGTTTAAAAGGCACGACTGCTCAGTGGACTTGCAGATGTGCTCAGCTCGTCAGTCTGGACAGATTTTGAGCCCTAAACTGGTTACCATGTCGTATTGTCTTGTCACATGATCAAATAGATTGCATGTTAGCCAACAGTCATCATTGCATACCTGTACATGACAAGAATCTAAAAAAATAAAAAAAATACTCATTTATTTGAATAGTTATAAAGTTATTCATACAGAGTATATAGCCTCTACAGCAGGTGTCATCAAATAGATTTTCCAAGAGCCAGAATTTTTCTTAGACAGACAGACAGACAGACAGTTTAATATCAAAAAAATATCTTGATAATTAAAAAACAATAAAAAGAAATGTTAGATTACATCATGTAAAAAAGTTAAGGGCTATGAGTGTGTCCCCATATGTGGGCCAAGCAGCATCCCAAAATATAAGTTTATCAACCACCTAAACCCGACTCGACTACAAACCACAAACTTTATGCAATATACTGTAGTAGCACAGTTGTAAGGACTGAGGACAGAGACACACAGATGGAGAATAAGCATTGCACAGTGTGTTTGTGTGAGAGATGGAGTGACAGAGGGAGGAGAGGAGAAGGTGGGAGGTGCACATAATGTTTCTGTAAGTTATTTATAACTAACTCAGGACCAGAGCTGCTACTACGGGCACGGGTATCACTGTCGCTATCACATGCACTTGTGAGATAAAAGAGATCAATATGTCAGCAGTAATTTAAAGGAAGGAAAGAATCATAAAACTTTAATATCTAATGCATAAAACTTAATGCAGCAGTTCCTAATGCACCCACATGCCTGCAGCTCTGCTCAGGATGCTGCACTGTCACTTTTTCACATTTGATATTTTGATATTTCACCAGTTTATCAAACCCACCGCATCACTACTGCTAATAATATTTGGGGTGGTGACTCAGTCCATTAAAATTATTTCCATCTCAGATGTTTGACAGTTGATTCATTAGGAATTAAAAAAATAATAGATATCTTAAATACTGTGATGCATTTCTTTCCTCCTCACATTTTCTCAATTAGTTAATATGCTGCGAGCTGGATGGAAAGCTCTAGTGGACCAGATGTGGCCCGCAGGCCCCCAGTAGACAGTCGCTGCTGTAGCATCATACTGAGCTGAAAACTCAGATCTGAATGTTAAGATTAAAATGTCACGACAGCAGATATGATTTATGTCTCATTACCTTTCACATGTTCTGTGGATACCACGTCTGGGTCGGTTGTTTCAGGTGGTGTAAATATATCAGACAGTCAGAGAGGGAACTGTCCGTCCTCAGTCCACCTGTCGAACTGCACACAGCATGAAACATAACAGACTGGCATCCCTGCTATCACATCCTGCTTCTGTGTGTGTGTGTGTGTGTGTGTGTGTGTGTGTGTGTGTGTGTGTGTGTGTGTGTGTGTGTGTGTGTGTGTGACTTGCGTATCACCAGGAAGGGTTCACACAAGGTCAGGAGAGGATTTGGGATGAAGTCTGCACCAGCACAACAAGCACACCGGACACTGCACACATACACAAAGTCAAACATACACACAGTCACACACACACAGTCACACTCTGTCACACAAACACACACACACAACACATATTGCACGCTGCATGATGCCCAACTCCTGCTAGAGAAGGTGGCCTTCACAAACTCTCTGACAGCCTGGCTCGGCTCAGAGGCGCAACAGTTTTTGAAATTTCAGTGAAGGAAATTTATTTTATTTTGCTGCAGTTGCCCAGGGATGTGCTTTAGTTAACAGAAGTTCTGCCAAAGTCAGGCACTTAATATTCATTTCCACCTACAGTTCAGTGTCTAGACTTGCCAATGCTCCAACACGATCCCAGAAAAAAGGCAAAGAAGCATTTATTTAAAAACTTGTTTTACACAGTCTGTGAAAAGCCTCTGTCTTTACCCAGCCCAGCTGCCAGATGAAAATGTTGGCATTGTGGGTTTCTGTGAACCGTGGACACGTTACATTTGCATGTCTTATGAGCCATATTAAAGTTTTTAGAGTGACACAGTCAGCACCATGACACACACGTGACTCCCCTCCTGCAGCTCACCCTGAGTGGGGCCTTCTCCTGCAGCACAGAGCTTTTATAGTGAGGATACTTATCATTTCAAACACACAATGAAATTTAACAGAGCACTTTAGGACACTGGACATAGATTAGTGTATTGAGTAACTGTTGGGGCTTTTTATTATTACCAACTATTAAGTTTCACAACTGCTATCAAGCTGTCGGAAGCACACTGGGCTCACTCTCACCTGACGCTGACGCTCTCAGGGCGCACGGTGGTCTCTCTCGTGTCAGGCTAACACCACTGCAGTGCCTCATCTGTAATGTAGAGTATACTTATACCTGTTGATCGCTGTCTTTACAATCAGGGTAGAGCCGACTGATATACTGACCAATGGTATCGGATGATAATGCCCTATCACAGATATATCAGTATCGGCAAATATGTTGTCTGATATGCACCGATATGGAGAGATTTTTAAAAAAATTTTACACAACATAATTCAGAAAAAGATACTTGGAGTAATTTATAATTCTTAAATACTATTGAATTCCCAATTCCAGATGTCATTTTTTGCTGTAAATGTATTGTTGAACTGTAAAATATCCTGCCTACATTACACATCTTTGTCACAAACATTTGAAAATTTGTAAATATATTGGCTGCTATATTAATATCTGAAACTTTTTGCTCTCTAACATGGGTATAGGCATCACTTTGCATTTTTTTAAACCTCAAAACCTAAAATATTCTGTGAGGTGATGTTAAACTGCACATATTATAACAAGAAAATATAATGTTATGTGTTATCTTTCTGTATCTGCGTGCTTCCTTAAAAGTACTTTACTGATGCTCTGAGAATGTGTTAAACAAGTTGTATCAGTCACAAACCTTGATCCAAATCTACTCATTCAATAACACAGAACTGGAAAATGCCTGATGTCTCAGGGTCTCATTTATAACACATGAAGCTCTGTTGCAGGTCCAAATTTCACTTTAAAAGATACATTTTACATAAAGATCCTGCCTCGTTCAGATACATATATATAAATACATCCTAAGAAAGCAGCCGCAGCATGTTACAATAACAGTTGAGCAGTGGAGACCAAAAAGGAATTCAGAGGCTCTTTGTTTGAGGTCCCCGCTGATTTTCCTCAGCGCTTTTGTTTTCAGTGACGCTGCAGCCGGTTTGACAGGTGTGAAAATGAAGCAGGACGTTTGCTAATGGATCTGAGGTGTTGTGAGCGTCCCCTCTGATTTGGGAGATGCCAGACTCACTCACTTCCTATTAGGAGGCCTCAAACTGGTGGCTTCCTGAAAGTAATCAGTTACACATTACAGATTACCTGATTAAATTTGCAGTCCGACTTGTCAGAGTCAGTTTGCGTCCAGTGTTGTGAGGCAGCGGCCTGAGAGCTGCGACACAGCAGCGTGGATGTGTTAACATATGACAGCAAGCGTCTGTCCTGCTGAAGTGTCCTTGACGAAAATGTTCAGGCTGTATCTGAAATAACACACGTTCACTGTACGGAGACGTCTGTGTAACTTTGGTGCTTTGATGACGTCAGTATAATTTATGTCCATCATACAGGTCGGCTCAGCTTCTTCCACAAGCTCCAGCCTGCAGATCACAAGCTATTTTTGACATGTAGTTTTGATTTTATTGGTCGTGTTTGTAAATGTGACACCTCATTTTGCACAAAAAGAGCTAACTTAGCATTTAGTACTGTACTGGCCAGAAAAATATGAGCAACTTGTCATCTCATCAAACATAAAAAGGTCCTGCTCCTGAGAGGTTTCAATAACTCATATGTGTCTAAGAATTCAGAGAATTACCAAAACAAGCCACTTTGAAGCCAGGAGGAAGGTGTGAACCTCAATAAACCAAATACAAAATGCATCTACGAGCTCATTTATGTTCAGCGTTAGATACATATGGACACGGACGGAGCCTTCTGTCCATACTTTGCGTTCATTTCATGCATGTGTGCATTCTCTCTAAACTTACCGGCACAGACAAAATGGCGGAACTGTATTTATCTGTAATGTAGTGAAAAGAATTCTCCGTCCATGTTATGATGTATTTAATGACCTCACAGACCACCACCAGCTCCAATGCTGCCACCATTTAAAGGTGCAATATTATCACCTCCTCCATCGTTGCCATGTTTATTGTTTGTCAGAAACTTTTGACTCCGCCCTTTGGTGCCATCTGTGGGCTGTAGCCACACTAACATAAAGGACGCACGGACGTATGAGGGCAGTGACATTCACAATATTTGAAACAGATGTATCTATATTCTTACATAAAGGAAGAATAAATGAGCCTCAAGTCTGAGTCCTGCACCACAGGTTGGATTTTCAAGACCCACTCCCAAACCAGCACTGTGACCTGCGATACTGCACCCGCTCCACCACCCACTGATGTGACCAATTAATGCCACAACCAAACCCACTGACTCAAGATCCACGGTTCGATCTGAAACCACAAATCCTATAATAAAAATGCGCTGTTCAATTAATTTGGTTAGGCGGCACGTTTAAAGTGATCATTTTGGGACATTTCATACGTGTAAAACTGAGATTGTGCACCACAACTTTAAACTTTAAAGCAATTGGTGATTTGAAACAAAAAAAGAGCAGTTCAAAACTGAAGTTTGAAGACATTAAATTATCATTATTTTCCTTTTATTTGAATATATTTATCATCTGAATCCTGCAGTCCTGACCACAACCACACCCAGAAACAAAATGATACACAACACCACCGACAAATCACCTTTTTTGTGGGTCACCCAGCAGGTGCCTGAACTTAAGCAGCGCTCTGATCTAAATACACTGTTAAATCCTAGTTTGGATCCAGTGATGAATGAATGTGTTATCACTCCTTAAAGTTGCACTAATCCAAATTTTTGTATGAACAGTGAATCAAACAGTTTTTAATGTGAAAGAGATCACTGGTGACAGCCCCACAGAGAGATATTACCTCGGAGCATCCAAGCAGCTTTCAGTTTACTGGGGGTTTTTTGTTGTGGTTGTTGTTTTTTTACAGCCTGCGACTTCAATGTTTTGTTGAGTCTCACTGCCACCAAACCACAGACAGAGGAAGAGGAAGTTAGAGATAGCTGGCAACACAGTGGAGAATCTAACAAGCAAAAGATGGTGTCATAATTCACAGGAGCTGCTGCAGACAGAAACATAATTAAAGGGATAAATATCTGTAATGTTTGTGATGTTCAACTTGTTTTGCAGTTCTGCCTTCATGTTGGCGCAAGATTAAAGCTTTAGTTGGTAACTTTTAAGAAAATAACTTTTTGTCATATTGGCTGAAACTGTCACTTTATTCTCTCCATGAGACAGATAATCACGTCCCTCCTCCTCTTCCTACTGCTTCTAAAGGCATTGGTAGAATTTAATGCGGTGCGCCAAAAACAAGCCATCAAACGAGGCAGTGCTGTTTAAATATGAATAAAGATTCTGTCGCGGCATTGCCTATTTCTCATCTCAGATGTTTTCAGAAACATATTTTAGACTATTAAGCTGTTCAATGAGAACTTTTGCTCCGGCTGCTGGGCAGTGTTTGGTTTCGGCTCGACTGTTTCCAATATGGCAGCTGAGTCACAAAACTTCTCAATTTACAGCTGAACAGACACTAAAATATGTTTCTGAAAACATGTGAGGCGACAAATTGAACGATTTACTGTTAGTAAACAGTATGATGTTTTTGGTGGGCGGGGCTTAGCTGGAGGCAAAACAATGCTTCACAGACATTAAGTAGTGCGAGCTAGCAAGTTCTGTTGGCTTGTTTTAGACAATGGAGGAAGATGCTCAAAGTCTTTATCAACAGGGTGCATTCAGAAATATTCATTTCACTCTGACACAAACTGGAGCGTTGATAAATTGGGAGCGCTGTCTGAATGTAGCGTTGGGTTATCCAGAGCAGCGCACTCTCAGAGTGGCAGAGCGCACTCTGGACACTCTGTCTGTGGAGACGGAGCAGCAGAGCGCCGAGCGGAGTGAATGTGTGATTAACTTAACCGTTGGTTCATTCATGTAGAAATATAACGCTGCGTTTCTTCCACCAACAGGGCTCTCATTTTAGTGTAGAGCGTCAGACTGAATTTACCAACGCACCATGTCAGGTCACTCACTCTCCGGGACCGCCAGTGTTACTTGAATAAGTAAACACTGACCAACGGGACCAGACTGGCCGACCCGTATGCTCTCACTCAGTGGATGGATGATGTCACAGGAAGCCAATCTTACAAAGGAGGACCACACTTGAACGCTTTCCTCCATGATATTTATATATAGTTTTGAGCCATGACTCCTTCTATTCTGGCTCCCAATAACACAACAAGACGACATTTTAAGACTCCTTTGTGACCTTTGACCCCATGGTGGCGAGTCATGTTTGCCTCCAGCTAATAAAATGATGTCATTGTGACGTTGGCCTAAGAGGGTCTATAGACCATGCAGTAAAGAACCTTGAATCATTTTTTGTCAGCACTGTCTACTTTCACAGTTTGACCGCAGTTTATTAGCAGTGATTGACATGATTGACAGCTGTGTTACAGACTCCTCGGCTTTGATTGGTTGTTTTCGTTCACATGCATTAAGGCCATTAGAAGCGCTACAAGGCATTAGAGTAGGCAGAGGAGTATAATGTTTTCTTACAGATTATCTGTCTCATTCAGTGCCATGTGAATATATACACAATTTTTTTTTAGAAAAGCTACTAACTGCAGCTTTAAATAAAGGATTTTTCTAATAGATTTTTATTTAATATATTTTAGGGGGCAGGTTGTGAATTTGTTCGAAATGAAGCTGCGCCATTTTGAAGCCTTTAATGAGTTCAATAGACCAACATTTAAATCTCATCAGTTACTCAAACAGGCACTTCAGACCTTCGCTGAAATCAAATGAAACTTCACAACATGCCTAATGCTTTTCTCATTTGTCAGGTGTGAAAATGGAGCAGGATGTCGCTAATGGAAAAGAGGTGTTGCAAATGTCCCATTAGATATTAAAGCTGTCAGACCGAATGAAATCCTATTATATATGAACGCCAGTGTGTGACAATCTCATACTCACTGGAGACCAACCTCTGATCTCTGACCCAAGGCATTAAAGAAAAACACAAAACATGTAGTTTTATGTTCTGGTAGAAAATGCAGGTCTGTTTGTTGATGCAGCAGAGGCGTCATTGTGGGCCTCTCTGGTTTGTGGGCTGTCAGAGTGATTAAGATCTTCATATTATGTCCCTCTAACTCTGTAAAGCAAAAGGCCAATGCAGCAATAAAGAGGAAAGTAAATGTTTGATTTAGTCAGCTGTGGTCAGCGCTGCAGCCGGGCCGGAAGCTGCCTTGTAAAGCTGAACGTGAGTAGTCGTATTATTTCTCTCGGTGCTCAGTCTTCCACTTTGCCTTGCTGTGGCAAAGACGAAGATAGAGTGAAATTTTATGTGCGTTTTATTGTGTTTTGTTTTGCGTAGCTAATATCAAGATGGTCTAAATATGAGATCCAATGAAACAGAACAGCTTCTACAAACAGCATCATTATCTGAGATCCGCTCGGCTGCTTTTTATAGTGCTGAAGTGGTAAAGATGTGTTAAACGGTGTTGGTGTGTTTGTGTGTGTTTGTGTATTCGTTCCCGCAGGATATGAAGGTGTGATTACTCACTCCAGCTGGGGAAAGAGGCAGAGGAGGCAGTTAGGGAGGAGGGGAAGTGGGAGGGAGACTAAATCCACAAATAGTCGACACAAAAGAGATTTCCACTCTGCAACAAAAAAACTTTAGAGCTCAGTTGTACCTCTGAGATTGTATATTTCCCTCTAAGATAGACAAATTGGGCAGTTTCATGTCAAAGCATCATATATCTCTATTTGTGGTGTGGATGGGTGTATTTTGAGTGCCAGCTGAAGGTGGAGAAGAGACGCTGTTTCCTCCTGTTGTGCCAGCTGGTGCACCTGTACCGAGTCTAGTAGACTGAGTCAGAAAAGGGTCAAAGGTCAAAGCACATCCACCCACTGACTGGGACAGCCAGATGTCCCAAACAAATCCACAGTCCTGGTTTTAAAGCAGGCAGGCCGGCTGTTTGAGTAAAACAAGTACAGATGGCACTTGGCTGCGATGCTTCCACTCCCTGTTGCCTGAAAACCAGCCCTCATGTTTTTATTTCATGCATGTACAAAAACAAGTTGCAAGTCATGTTTGTTTGTCTCATGTTTTCTCATGTGATTGTGTTCTGAAAAATTATTTCAGAACTTGACAAACCTTTGTGGAATTAGTTGTGTCTGCTCATCAGAGACCAGTTAGACTCCACTTATTTGGCTCTGCGGCAGCACTGAGAAAATATTTGTTTACCAAAGTTGGTATCATGAGTCTTCTTGCTTGATTCAGTGTTTCCCCTACATTATATCAGGCGGGCACTGACCTGACCTGACATAGTTGTTGTTGTTATGGACAGTGTGTAAATGACCATTAATGGACTGAGCACAGTCAAACACAGCACGGCACTGTACACACAGCGGATCGGAGCCTGTGTTGCGTTCAGGCGTTGTCCAGTAAATGACAAATTCCAGCACGTGAATAGGCCACAGCACAACACAGCAGCATGTCAAGTGGGCCAAACGCGAGCAAAATTTTGCTCAGTTTTTCATTTGTTATTATATAGTTTGTTATGGAGTCCGTGATTTCCCTGTGACACTTACAAATGTTTGCGTAACTGTGCTTGGAAGTTGTTGTATGAGGCTCTGGTGTCTTTCAGTTGTCTCTTTGTCTTTAAAGGCACTGTATGTGAGAATGTGGCCAAAACGGTTACTGCACTCAAATTCAAAATACTGCCACGAGTCGTGTCCGCCCCCCCTCCTCTACAGATTTGAGGTTGCTGGACAGCGGCACGCTGGAGACTGATTTGTTTGCCCACGGGCGGCTACCGTGGCAGGGCCGCGTCGCCGCGTTCTTGATCTTTGGTTTTCCAGCGGACCATTCAAGCAAGTCCGGCTTCTCTGCCGCTAACGCTGGGGCCGGGATACAGCTGAGGAGGAGCCGGCTGCTAATGCTATGTACCAGGACACTGCTAACGCTGCTGCCGGCATACAGCTGAGGAGGAGCCGGCTGCTAATGCTATGTAGCGGGACACTGCCAACGCTGCTGCTAACGTTACAGCTGAGGAGGAGCCGGCTGCTAATGCTATGTACCGGGACACTGCTAATGCTGCTTGCCGTGCTGCTGTAGCTCAGTCGTAACTGTAACTGATGCTGAGACTCTACTAACTGTGTGACTGGTAGACGGCGGTGGGTGGCACAACAGGCCAAAACACAAATTCAAAACATAAACATGATTTGCGGACCGTAAAAATGTTTTTTAAATGCGAATATTCTGGCTGTACTATTGCTGTCGGTGAGATCAGTATGTTACATGAACATTATTCCTTAGTCTCTGTGACATATTAGGAGGATTTTACGACTATTTGCTTTAGATTTCTTCCATATAGCTCCTTTAACATTACACGGCTTGGCGTTCTCTCGCATGCACTCTTCCTACTTTTCTCTGTGCTGTCTCAAGTGCTGATAGAGATTGGTCGTGTTGTCGTGGGATGTGGCGACTTTAACTTTTAAACTTTCACACGGTACGACTTTCTGTTAAACGTCGCCGTACCTGAATCCAAAGTATCGCCATGTAATAGATGTTGCATTTTTTTCGCCACCCAGGCACACACGTTAACATTTATTTACATTAAATCACAAATCGCAGCCTTTTACGCAGTTATGTAATTGCACAGCCTGACATCGTGATTACAACTGCGATTAGATTAATCGTGCAGCACTAATTGGAATACAACATCATTACTGTACTAAAACAAATCTCAAAACTAGATATATCATCACCATTTGCCTTTTTCTGATGAGTATTCTGTTGTGGTTAATACATTAAATGTGGATCTGCATTTAGAGCATCAATGAAAAATGACTTTTTCTCTGGATCAGCTGAGTTAGCACTTCCTCCATGTTTGTTGATGTGCATTTAGTGTTGTTTGCTGTTCATCCAGTTTTTATATGTCTGGCAGTAACTACGCTTTGACTCCAAATCCTTTCCCTTTGTGTGTCTGTAGCACTACAGGAGAGTGACACACACTCTCTCTTCTGTTATTGAGGTGAACTTGAGCCAAGCACATACTTCAGTGTTTCTCCCAGCGGCTCCTGTGGCTGACAATAGGCAGCCAGTGTCGGGCAGCTCTCTGGTGTAAATGTGTTTGTGAACCTCGCTCCTCTCTCAACCTGCTGCTGTAAATAAGAACTGTGTGCACTTTGTGTGTCCTGTATCTCAGTGATGTGTCAGCTGGGTTCTGGTCTGTACAGCACTTTATTGCTGACTCCTGCGCTGCTGCTTTGATTGAGGAGCACCCTCAGGAACAGAGCGGTGTAGTTCAGAATCATTTATCCTATAAACCGACCTGTATGAGCTTTCCCTCAGCACAGTGAATGAACCCGAAATTATGGTCTGGCTCTGGCTTTTGGGGAATAAACTTTAGCACATGAAACACTAAAAGTGCATTTCTTGCAGAAAATGTGTGTGAATGCTGACAGATAAAATGAACCACAAGGCGTTGGTGAAAATACAGAAATGTGAAATGAATGGACTGAAAAGTGTTAAAACCAAAATGCATTACAGGACACTGCTGGAAAAACTGGAAGTTTACATGTAAAGCTGGCAGAGTGCTGAACTAAATCACCTTAAGGCCCTGACACACCAAGCTGACGGTCAGCCGTCGACCAAAGTCGGGCCGTCGGTGAGCGTCTGTCAGCCTAGTTTTTGCGGAGTGTCCCACACCGACGGCACTTCGGCGTCGGCGTCTTTTTGGCCAATTGAGCATGTTGAATCGGCGGCAGAGCTTGTCGGTGAGAGAGATCACTCTGATTGACTGTTCAGGTTTTATTTCCTCGCCCCTGTAGTGAGTGAATCTGCCTGTAGTGAAACTGGGGCTAACCGGTGCTTCCTCCTCAGGCTCCACTTCACTCAGCTGCTTCTTCCCACTTTAACCTGAATAACAAACCGGAGCTAGCTGGGAGCGGCTAGCGGAGCGTTAGCCGCAGCATGACCGGAGGGAAGCACAGCCAGTTAACCTCCGCTAGTCTCTGAGCTAGCCCCGGCTCTCCGTTTGGATCCAACCGGAGCACCGAGCCCTGGTTTGTTATTCAGGTTAAAGTGGGAAGAAGCAGTGGGTTTATCGGGCAGCTGAGTGAAGTGGAGCCTGCAGAGGAAACACTGGGACCGTCTGGATGTAATAGTCCGTGGAGGTGCTGCGGTGCTCGGCTGCACAGATAGGAAACCCCTCGGCTGACAGGATGTACCACTCTCTCACTCCGCTCTCTCTCTCATGCAGGCGCAGAATGTATGTGCTGCTTGGCCGTCAGATGTAGTCCGTGTAGTGTGTTCAAATGCAACTGACACAGGGCGACGTGAGGCGACGTAGACGACGCAACAGTTGGGTCGGTTTGGTGTGTCCGCACCTTTAAGAACTGAAGCAAAGTTGTAGCCTCAACCAAAAGCAAAGAAGTATGTGTTAAGGAGACATATGATTGTTGCCATGTCTAACTAGTCGATATTGGCCATGAAAAATACAAACCGTCCCACATGAGAGATGTCAGGAGCCATGAAACATAAGAAAATGGAAATGTATCAGTACCACCACTTTTTCCACTGTTTATTAGCGAGCTAGCTAACCTGAGCTTGTAAGGTAGCTGTCTGTGTCTGTCATGTCAGGTACAGCACAGATTCAGCACACATATCACATGGGCAGGTGCTCGTCAGTCACCTGCATTTGCTCATGTGTGACCGTACCCTGTAGAGATGCTTGGGTTAAAGTTTTTGAAAACCTGCACCAACCCAGCCCGTTATTAGAGCCAACCTGCCCGGCCCCACTGATAAACACGTGCATTAATTAATGACCAGAACCCAAACCCACAAACAGCAGCTGAGTTTCTGGTAATGATCCTCATGCTGTTGGCTATGTTGCTGCCTATATATTTTCCAGTAAATATCACAATATAAAACATGTGTTTTCTCTTTTAAAAAAGTGCACATAATGGAAAGACATCAAGCGATTGCCCATCTTTTAAGTGGTAACATCTTGAGTCTGTGATCTCGAGCTCACAGCTGATACATACAGTGGTTTGTTTATATGACGTTACAGAAGTGCCTATTTATCAGATTCAGTGTGGACGGAGAGACGCTTGCTTGTTGTTAGGAAACATTTTTAAGCCTATTTATTTGCAGAGGGAAATATTTTTAGCAGACATGATGACCAGAAAGATGTAGATATGTTGCATTATTGAACACCATAAGTTGAAATAACTTACTCAGAATGCAGCTTTGTAACTTTCTGACCCGCCTGCTCAAAACCCGCCATATTTTCTATCAAGTTTACCCGACCGCCGGAACGACAGGCTGTGGATCGACACACACATCACTTGTACTCTAATAATGTCAAAGCTGAAAGGTGAAATTAATTAACAAAAGGCTGAAATAAGAAAGGCTTTGTACTTTGACAAGCATAAAATGTAGAAACAAAGTTGAAGACAAGCAGAAATGTCCTTAAACATTTGAATGGTTTCTGTAGCTGACAGTGTGCAGAAGTGGCTGGTGAGTGACTGGAAAACATACTGAGGAGGAATAATAAAGATCTGAAGAACATTTAAAGCCCGCAGGTTGATAGAGGCTGCCGGTGTTGTCAGGGCCAGTGTCATGTGTTTACAGTGATTATAATGATGTCATCTTTCTCATTATTAAAATACAAATATCTAAATATGTTTTACTAGATCCTCCTGTATTGTGGGTGTTTGTAGATTTTTTTATTTGTTAAGAGTGTAAACTGTTTGATTGGGTAAAAGAGAGAATATCCAGTCCTTGTCACGCAGCTCCAAACTTTTCATGTGACAACTGAGGGCGCTCTGTGACTGTGTGGTGAGCAGAGAGCGTGCTCAGTGTGAAGTTCTGCAAGTCAGTCAATATGGCATGAGTCCTTCGAGCGTGTGTGTGATTGTATACACTGCAACTCTTTCATTTAAAGTACTTTCTATTTATTTATCTACTTATTCATACAAACCCTGTCTTTTGATGTGTAGTCAACATCATCACTGGCACTTCTCTTGTTTTCCACCTTTATTTTTAAAAAAGATCCAACACATGTATTATTAATGAAATTAATTAATCTGTACTCTTGTCAGATGATGCGTGAAAGCTCTTACTCTGAAAGATGCTCCTGCATCATTAATAATCACATGCAGAATTTTAACGGGGCCTCTGGCAGAGTGTTTATCAAAGAACATTAGCTTCTGTGTCCACTGGGCATCTCCTTAAAAACAAATGCTAAACAGATGCTGAGGAGAACTGCTGTGTGTTACTCTTCTTGTTGCTAAGCAACTACTAAAAATCCATTTGAAATACGGCACTCTTTGGCTAAAAGTTGTACCTTGAGTGCTAAAAACATGCTAATCACTGTGTCAGCAGAGTCGGGATGGTGCAACAGGGATCCCAACAGGAGCTACTGAGCAATAGAAGCCTGCGCTGTGAGACGAGGGCTTCCCTGTGGACACATTGCCTCAGAGTTGTATTGTAATTTATGAAGGGCTGTGATAACAGCAGGTAAACAATCATGATTTAAATACTCTCTCACACACTCAGACTGCAAGTAGACATATGGATGATTTGTTTTCGCCACTGTTTTTTATTTTTTACACGGTTTTAATGTGTGCCAGTAACTCATCCTGGAAACAGCAAACCTGCAGCAGAAGTCAAAACACAGTCAGGACAGATCACCATATTCACTGCACAATCGCAGGGCTTTTAAAATTGAGCATTTTTTATTTGCTGGTGCTGGAGTTTGGTGTTCCACTTTATTAATGTTTGTCTCTTGGTGGTGGTGAATGAATTATTCAAAAACTCCTTCACCTTCGTCTTCGAGAGCTCATTGTTAAGCTATTAAATCCAAAATGGGCCCAAACATTTGCCTTCTTTGAAGATGAACTACAGAAAAACTCTGGTGTGTAAACGCTGTGTTTGCTACCTTTGTCCTTCAGTTGACATAACAGTATTAATGATGCACATAGAAATAAAAATGTTTTTGTTGCGTCAATGAATCAATTCAGAGATGCCGCGGACAAGAAATAAAACCATGTTTGTCTCAGTGAAATGTCTCAGACTCAGTTGATAGTAGAGGCAAACGGGGAGTTCAGCTACAGTAAAATGAGAATGATGTGTACAGAGTTCATGGTCAGAATGAGACCCGGGCTGTTACCTGGTGTCCACCTGAAGCCACTGATCCCCGTCCACACCCTCAGAATATGTTTATAGATTAAGGAGTCTTGACTGCTGCGGTGGAACTATCTGTTCTTAAATCTCATCTCAATACCCACTTACTCCTGGGGGGGGGGCTTAAGCTTTTCCCAGCATGCCGTGGCACAACAGTGGAAAAACCTGCCGGGCAAGTTGCCAGTCGATATCAGAGCTGCCTCAACTGTGTTCGCCAAAAGTTGACGTACTTCCCAGCTCAGTTTCCCAAAAACAGCTCCTCCTCCACTGCAGCCACAGTTACATAATGGTTCTCCTGCACAGGGACCTCCTGTAGAGAGACTCAACAGAGACAGAGAGACAGACAGAGACAGTGACACAACATACAGAGAGAGACAGACAGAGACAGAGAGACAACACACAGAGAGACAGATGGAGACAGAGAGACACATCACAGAGAGAGACACATGGAGATAGAGAAACACAACACAGAGGGAGAGACAGGGACAGACAGAGAGGCAGACGGAGACAGAGAGACACAGCACATAGAGAGATAGACAGAGAGAAGAAGACACAACACAGAGGTACACGGACAGACACGGAGGCACAACACACAGAGAGGGACAGACGGAGACAGAGAGACACAGCACACAGACACAGATGGAAACAGTGAGACACAAAGCAGAGGGAGACAGACAGAGACGGAGACAGAGAGACACAACACAGTGTGAATGTCTCACTGGGAGATCTGTACAAGCTTCCAAACCTCTGCAGAAAAGTGTGTTTGCATTTATTTATGCATGTATGAACAGAGATATGCATGCAGTGTGTGTGTGTGTGTGTTTGTGTGTGTGTGTATGCGAGCGTGCGTGTGTGCAGTCTCTACATTATATTCATATATGAACACTGCCTGCATCTACAGTAGCCACATGTACTGTATGTAGTGAGAGTGTAGTTTTTTGTGTCGACCTTACAGTCTCAGAGGACGGTGTGTGTGTTTGCTTGTGTGTCAGTGTATGTGTATGTGTGCATGCATGTATGCTTGTGTGTGTGTGTGTGTGTGTGTGTGTGTGTGTGTGTGTGTGTGTTTATAGCACCTGCCCCTGCAGAGGAATTTCTGCCTGTCTAGCGTCCTGCCAAGAACTGAATGGACATTTAACTCCACTGCTGCTGCTGCTGAGGGCCTGTAGGGTACATTAGAGCGCTAATAATAGAACAAGCTATAGGGGGAAGTGTGTTCTGGGTTTTGTGTGTGTTTGTGTGTGTGCGGGCTAACTTGTCTCAGTTGAAACACCAAAATACTGACCTACTGCAGTTGAACATATGCTGCCTTTAGCTTGATAGAAGCCTGTAGAACTATAGACCTGAGAGGAGAGGTGGATGTTAGGGTTCATCGTGATCATGTTTATATGTGTATGACAAATGTGATTTAAATGATTATAGGGCTCTGACTAAAAATCATTTTCATTAATAATAACTTTTTTGATCAATCATGTAATTAATAATTACAAATTCCCAGAGCTCAAAATGACGTCTCTAAATAGTCCAAAACCCAAATATTTGCAGCGTTCAGTAACATAAAAACGACAAAAACTGCAACTCTTAAAATCAGATAGTTTTGATAACTACTTGATGAATGACTTGACCAGTCAGTTGTTTCTCTCACTCTCGTTAATGCAAAATCTCAAGAACACCTTAAAAGGATAGTGCACCCAAAAATGAAAATTCAGCCATTATCTACTCCCCCATATGCCGACGGAGGATCAGGTGAAGTTTTAGAGTCCTCACATCACTTGCAGAGATCCAAGGGGAGAGGAGGTAGCAACACAACTCCACCTAATGGAGGCTGACGGCGCCCCAGATTCAAACGTCCAAAAACACATAATTGAAACCACAAAATATCTCCATACTGCTCGTCCGTAGTGATCCAAGTGTCCTGAAGTCCCGACATAAAAAGGACGTTTGGAAAACGTCATTTGAACTCTGTTTTTAGCCTCATTGTAGCCTGTAGCTCTGACTGCCTCTCTGTGCACCGCGCGCAAGACCAGCGAAAGCATGTGAACACACATGAACACGGTGCCCATGTCTCAGCGTACACATGTGAGCGCAGATAGTGGGTGCACTATCCCTTTAAGGCAGTGGTTCCCCACTGGTCCAGCCATAGGGTCCACATTTCTCCATAGTCTTTCGTTCAAGGTCCACACAGTTAATATATTCAGCATCATACTTGCATCTGGCTGTGATGTTAAGCTAGTTTGCTGTCTCTGTCAAGTAGCTGTCCATTAGTCACTCACTCTACAGTAGGGAAACAGCACTTCAGAATAAAAGCCATGTGCTGTAGATTCACTGTACTTAAAAATAAGGTGTGTTTTTTCCAAACACGACACGTTTCTGAGTCACTTGCAGTCCATTCAGAATGGACCTGTGACCCACTGTGGGACCACAACTCACCTGCTGGGAGCTGCTGCCTTAAAGGGACAGTGCACCCAAAAATCAAAATTCAGCCATTATCTACTCACCCATATGCCAAGGGAGGCTCAGGTGAAGTTTTAGAGCCCTCTAACCAGCAAAAGCATGTGAACACACATGAATGCGGTGCCCACGTCTCACAGTCTCGCGCAAGCAGATATTTTGTGATTTCAGTTATGTGTTTTTGGACGTTTGAATCTGGGGCACCGTCAGCCTCCATTAGGTGGAGTTGTGTTGCTACCTCCTCTCCCCTTGGATCTCTGCAAGTGATGTGAGGACTCTAAAACTTCACCAGAGTCTCCCTCGGCATATGGGTGAGTAGATAATGGCTGTGTGTGAAGCATCCATGTTTTCACTGACATGCATGGAAACTGTTAGAGAAACATGACTGGTGTTTGGAAGCATACAACTGCAGGGCGGTAATAATATTTTTTTTTTTACAAAGTCAGTTTGCTTTCTTCCCCCCCTTTTTTTCTGAACCCTGATGTCCTGTTTTTGGGGAAAAACATGATGACGTGTGTTGGTGCTGCAGCAGCGTAAACAGTCACTCACTCAACTCTACCTGCATTTAAAGACAAATCCAGTGGCAGGGATAGACTCACGCACTAACCTCACGTCTCTCTCTACAGTGAAAAAGAAAAAAAAAAGCTCAAACCAGGAAGGTCGAAGGTTCAATTCCTGCCTGCGTCATGTGATCTTGCTATATTTCTTGTTATCCATAACAATTGCACAACAGGTGGAATGGAATCTGTAAATCTATGTGTGTGTGTGTGTGTGTGTGATAGACTGTGATCCGTTCACAGTGTTTCTCTGCCTCCTGGCCAATACATGCTGGCTGGCGTGGGCTCCCACTCTCTCTGTGAGGATAAATAGGAATAAGCTGGTTAAACAATGAACTCATTCACCTTCACTGTGTTACAGTGTGAGCTGTTATTGTTTAAGTGCCAGTGCCGTGGATAACACACCACAGAAAGGGCCTGGTGGTGCCAAAGAATGACAGCTTACTCAGCTTCTTCTCGAGTTGGACAATATGAATCAAGTGAGCTGAACAACAGATGAGTATAATCCCTCTCTCCCTCTGTCTCTCCGTCCCTCTCTCCCTCCATCAGAAACACAAAGTCGATCTGTTCTACAAGGTTCGCCACGTGATGATGGAACTCATCGACCTGAGACGGCAGCTGCTGTCTGGTCACCTGACGCAGGACCAGAGCCGAGATGTCAAGAGACACATCACTGTCAGATTGGACTGGGGCAACGAGTGAGGACACACACACACACACACACACACACACACACACACACTGATACGCTTGAACTGAGACATCAAGAAATGTAAAGGAGTGCAAGGTTGAGATCAATTTCGATCTTAACAACAGGAGCTGATTAGGGCTGAGTGTCAGTGCTCGATACCTTTACGGTATCAACTGAAATAAGCCAGTACCAGGTGGTAACAAAACCTCTCCAGTCAAACAATACCTGCATTTGATCCTTTTTGTATCCGATAAAAAAAAGACTGTTTCCTCACAGCCAATCAGCGTAAGCATTCTTCAGTTAATTCAATGTGTGATTGGCTCATGACCACAGCAGCTACATCCCATACAGTCTGTGGTGTTCAGTGTGCTGAGATGCCACAAAAACATGTGATAGCATGGTTACGCTACACGTCTGTGGCTGTAGCTGACTAAACAGTCCCAACACAAGGTTCATTTAGTTTCTGGAGCTTTTAATCCATCACACAAATCTTCCTCAGAAGACGAAGTTTGTCCAGTTATCACTGTAGATGTTCAAATTAGAGTTCTCAATGGGCCGAAAAAATTACAAGCATAACTGAACCAACCTGTATGAGCTGAAGCCTGAACTGGGCCCATCCGAGATCATCACATAACATACTGAGCCTGAGCCCGACCAAGCCTGGCCCCCTCCAAAAGCATCAGTCAGCTTCTAATGCCAGGGACACTCCGGCTCCGCAAGACAGGATTTGGGGGAGTACAGGCTCGTTCAGGAGCTACAGCTCCATGGTGACCGCTTCCGGGTCTACTTCAGGCTCTTCTCTGCTATTGGACGCACCGAGGTGTTGTCACAGCTCGTTGCGGTGAAACTAAAAAAATTTCAATTTGAGTGCAGGCTGGCGGTGCGCGCCGCTCAGCTCGGCTGCAGAGCGGTGCGCTCTTACGCCATGGTAGCACATACACAATGAATGGGTTCGTCGGTGGAGGTCTGCGCTTTGCACGCTCTGTGTGAAAAAGGCTTAAGCCACGCACGTCTCCAGCAGCGAATAGACCAGCTCAGTGGATCACTGACTCTCTACAATGTATTTCCCGGCTAGGGAAACTCCTGCTCCGGTCAGGAGGAAGCACAGAGAGCCCAGCACAACGCCTGGCTGCTCCCTCTCCTTCTCTCCCTGCCTGCACTTTTCAATATTTCTAGACTTAGTTATCAAAAAATATATATATTTATAATTTCCCACCACAGCCTGAGCCTTACCTGACCCGGCCAATCAGCACACATTTTCAGCCTGAACCCAGTCTGACATGTTGGGCTTTTCGTAGTCTCGCTCACCAGACCTTTCTCAAGAAAAGAAAGGTCTGGCTGCACCGACTCTCACTTTAAGATTGGAGAAAAAAATGTCCCGGCTGCTTGTATTTCTTCCAACCAATCACAATCATTCTGGGCGGTGCCACAGCAACGGTGCGCTTGCAAAAATATTGCCAGGGGGAAACAGGTTTTGGTGTAACACGCCCACAAAAATATCACCTACAAATTGCTACATCCCTGCAAGATCAAACACTCCAAAAGTTAGTGAAGGAAGTGTTGAAAACTGCTACACAACCAGAGGTGGTAGGGCGGGACTTCAGCAGGTGGCTCGTTCCGCCCAATGAGAGGCTGATCTATGCAGTGAACTTCCGCCCACTCAGACTGGGGCTTTTCGCGACCCATCGGGCTCAGGTTGAGATTAAGAACTTTAAAACATAAATTGTGCAATAATATTATAAATACACAGAGAAACACAGATGCACACACTACACAGTAATAATGTCTTTTGCACCTGTATCCAACTTTCAAAGAAAAGTACTTTTCTGTATTTGTATGTTGCTTTTTAAACCAGCTCATGATGGGTTTGAGTCTTAAAACTTAAATCAATTTCGGATCAAGCATTTGGAGACACGAGATAAGATAAACAGTTACTGATCCTCAGCAGAGAACATTTGGTTGTTGAGTAACATTAGTAGTGCAGATAATGAAGTGGGGGAAAAGTGACATGATGTGATTAATAGCAGCAGAGCCTTTGTTAACAGTGCACGTCAGACTGGTTATATGAGCATATATATGAGTAATAGTACTAGCTACATGTTAGCAGTTTTATTGAGTGTGTTCTATTGAGAAATAAAACACACATATATCCTCCTCATGGATGTGTCAGTGTGTGAAGATCTGCCCTCTAAATCAGTGCTGCAGACAGCAGATCAGCGCGTTCTCCTCACACCTACACAGGGCAAATAAAAGTATGATTGGAGGCAGGTGGATGAAGCCGTACAGCAGCGGTTGAAAAGGCTCGTGGGAGCTTGTCAGAAGTCTGATGGAAAACAAATGAAAAGGAGAGAAACCGACTTGGAATTGAGTTATTAACACTGGAGATATGAACGGTGGGCGGCACAGGACTGTAACAGGTTATCTGAAGCTCCAACCCACTGTCTGTCTCTGAGGTGATGTGTGTGTGCTCATGAGGAAGATGAGGATGATGATGATGATGAGTATAATAAGACTAGCAGTAATGGTACCAACAGTTGTATTTCAGGGGTGTTTTTCAGTCTTTAATAGCAGTTTATAGTAGCTAGTATTCGTGTTGCTGCTACAATCATGAGCACAGATTTTCTGACACAAATCGTAGCTACATGTTGGTGGTGATATTAATGTGTCCGAGCTGAGGCCACAGGTTCTTTACACAGATATTGAAACTTAATACTGAGAACTAACTGAGCTAGCAAACATTTTAAGCCACAGGAACTCTAAGAGACAAGCTAACTATGTGCTGCTTATCTCGTCTAGCAGACGACTGATCACTCAGTCTCCAGCCGGTGAGACAAGTGACATATCAGATGAAAGGGCGGCAGTGTTAGTTTGTAGTCTGGAAGCTAATTCACACTAAAAAGTAGCTTGACAGGCAAATAAGCTGCACTGCATCCTCTCTGAGGTCCTGCAGGACGCCTGAGAGCAGAATTAGGAAATGTTCTTATCACTGCAGAGATATTAGTCATAGAAGTCAGTTCAGTGAATTAAAAAGAAGCAACTCTTTGATAATTTATCATGAGTCATTTTGTTCAGCAAAAATGTTCAACATGTTCTCAGATGTGAGGATCTGATACTAATACTCTAATAATAAATTTGTCTTGTGTGAATGTAAATTAAAAATCTTAAAGTTTTGGTATGTTAGTTGGACAAAAGAGAAATCAAACTTTATCTGGACATTATGAGCCTGTTACACCGAACACAAGTGGAGAGCCGAAACACACCGCCGTTCACACCTTTGTCTGTGAAGTTTCTCCAGGAGACAACTGGTGTTCAGATCTTGTAATTACATCCACATCTTTGATCGCTTCCCATTGGTCACATTAGCGTTTGTGTTTGTACAGCTGGAGATAGGGATGTCCCATAAACTTTATTTGCCCCTGATCCTGATCCAGGCCCTGTAATATACCTGCTGATACCGAGTCTGAGTCTAATTCTTCTATTTACCAAGATAGTTCAGCTGCACGGTGCACATTTCAAGTACTTTTAAGTTAAGCCTATTAAAAATAAATCCAATGTATAGTTGACAATTGAATAACTCTGCCTAAAGTATAAATTGACAAACCTTCTCTTTAATCTTTGTACCCATGTCACTGTTTCGAGGGAATTTCTCTGCTTTAAGAGAGTTTTTCCAGTGTCTGTTCTTCAGTGCAGCCTGTCTCTGAGTTACGTGAGATGAACTGTATTCCACTAAATAAATATTTTCATCATCTGAACACTTTTGTGCAGATTAGGCTACATTAATATTTTACTTTTATTGACCGTTAACTCACGGGGCTTTTGTTGCACATGCAGTGGCGTGGTGGGTCTGCACCGCTGTCTGTCTCTTCTCCATCTGTGGTGAAACACCACGCACCAAATCACGTATTCTCATAGAATGGCTCGTATGTTATCCTACAAAAAAATGTATGTACAACAGTTTGTGCACATGCCACAAATTTGAGCCCCATAAATGACGTTGCGTCCTTAACGTACAGTTACATAATTAAGATAAATTTACAGAGGTAAGGTTTAGGAAAAGAAACATGGTGAGAACGTCCCTTGAAATGACTCAAAAGTGCACTCAAAGTTCACATGGTTACAAACATGCGACTCCAGGGGAAGGTCACAGGCTAAAGTCCGTTTTTTTTTGTGACCCATCCACCACCCCCATCTGCCTCCTTACAAGCGTTCAAAATACATGGCATATGTATAAAGTTGGGTGCATTGTTTTTAATAGGAAAACATTTGAAACATTAGTGAGAACAGTCTGACCAAATGCAAGAGACACACTGAGCTGTAATGTAAGAGTGCTTATAACTTTGGTAAATAACATGAATAAACATTGCATTTTGCTGTTGGTTATGGTGGGCTGGGTGCATAGTGAAGGAAAGAGGGAGAGTTGATGACAGCTGCACTTGTTGCATTGTTGTGCATGAAACTATTTGAAGTATAAACACCTGTGTGACAGCTGGATCAGGATCTATATACCCGAATATAGCCGATCCTGATCAGTTCAGTTTGTGTTGATCTGCTCCAATACTGATCTTTGAGGTTAGATCAAGGCATCCCTAGCTGGAGGTATTGCTTTCAGCAGAATTTTACACGTCTCCTTTTCAAATTTTACAGATTTTAACACAAATCAATGGAGAACATTGTCAAGTTTCAAGTTATTTATTGTCATATGCACAAAAATTGTAGGTAAACAGTTGTTGGCAATGAAAAGCTGCTAAAATAAATGTATTAAAAGAAAAAAGTGCAAGTAAAAATGAGATTCCAAGACATAAAACAGTGCAGAATCAAAACTCCTCAGATGAATCAATAATGAAAAGAACACTTTGAGTTGAGCATGTAACTTCATATCAGACAAATAATGGAAACTTATTCAGTGTTGGTACAGCAGAGATAATCTCAGCATTGTGTGAAAAGAAGAGAGTCACATTTTGGTGAAATATAGTGGATAAAACCTTCAGCTTTCAGTTCTTAAACTTTATCAGCCAGAGAATGATGTGTTTGGAACCTTGGTTGAATGAAATTTACTGGCCCCTCTCTGCCCCCATTGAGACAGAAATAGACTTTTATTTTTTCAATCACAGTTTAAAAAAAAAACAAAAACGTTTTACTCAGAATATTCTGCAGCGCGTCTTTAGGACCGAGGTCACAGGTCTGTGGGTGAAAGATGTGGTTGTTGAGATTGAACAGAAAGTAATCCTCAGGAACAATATCCCCCAAGGCCACATCTAAAATTACTTCAATATACTGTGAGTGAGTGTGTGTGTGTGTGTGTGTGTGTGTGTGTGTGTGTGTGTGTGTGTGTGTATGTGTGTGGATGGGTTTCTGTTCCTGTATCTATATCAGAAATAGTGTACATGGTTTGTGAAGGTTATATAAAAAAACACTGACGCTCTCTCTCCTCTCTCCCTGTAGACACCTGGGTCTGGACTTGGTGCCAAGAAAGGAGTTTGAGATGGTGGATGAAGATCAGATAAGCGTGTCGGATCTTTATAAGATGGTGAGAGCTTTATTTAGTGCAGGAGGAACTGTTTACACACTGGATAATGTTAGGGGACTGAGTAATCCCAGCTGAGGTGAAAGGATCTTGTATGAACAGACCTGAAACACGCAGCAATCCAGGATTACATCACCACTATGAGTGCAGTCAAAGATAAAGACACACACACATCACAACTTTGTCCCGGGTCTTAAGATAAGAGTTTTTGCAGACATCTTTGCCAGTGATTTTAAAGTCCAGTCAGAAAGAAATGCACCGTTAAAAACAAAATGACAGAGAGCTGATTAAAGTAAAACAAATCCATCTCATGATTAGGGACTGGGTCCTTGGTCCGGAAGTCTATTCATCTTTGTTTTTTAGGAAAATCCTGCATATCTTTTATTCGCAACATCTCATGGAATACTTTAAAGTTACATTTTAGGGCATGCATTCAGTAATCTGTAGTGGAATAGGTTTTAGAAGTAACAACTCACTCAGGACCTTTGCATGACATTAGAGGAAATCAATTTATTGTGTCAGTCCAACTAAAATCAGAATTTAAAATAGATGTAAACATGTTAGTCTGACTGAAATTATACTAAATTTCTCAAAGTTGGACTAACACTCCCAGATAATGCAATTGGGAGTTGAATTACTCCTGCATGTGTACAGTCAATCGGACCGAAACTGGCCGAGGTGTTCGACGCATGCTCCACAGTTTCCACCCTGGGTTTTGACCTGGAAGTCCACCATGGTACCAGTTAGCTGCTAGCTAACTGTAGCTAACTTGTTTGTCGATTTTTTGGTCTGTGACGTAATAGGTCAACAGGAAAAAGGTTCAATACTAACAAACTAAAAGAGGTATATCGGCACCTATTAGGGGTGAGTCCGTGTACACGTGTTTGGGATCATAAACGGTATCCGTGATCGCCTTGACCCGCATGCGTAAAAGCGCACACAATTCCATGTCCTCTCACCGTGGATGCTGTGATTTGATGGCCGGTACTCATTGTAGCCCACTCTGATAAGACCCAGTAATAATAATAATAAGTCACTGTGGACCTATATGCCATGCTTTTTAATAAAATTACCAGAGTAGTTTGCTGAAAAGCAGGTAATGTCAGCCTGAATTACTCACGCACGTCCCCGGTGAAAATCGCTGAAATGCATGGGAAATACGGCTTCTACAGGCTCGCCATAGCTTACTGTCAGGACTCAGGGACCAGAATTCAGGATGGCGGACCGTCGGGATGGCGATATTTTGGAGTGGCGGCCTGTAACCATTGGTTAAATGGCCCGTTCGGTTGGTATTCGGATAACTGGGGCTTTACGTATAATGCAGTAGCACCACCCAGCGGTGAAACTCATGTACACGTTTACACAAAAAAAAAATTACCCACTCTAAATGTTCAGTGGCCTAGTGGTAGAGTGTCCGCCCTGAGACAGCCGGGGATCGACCAGGTTGTAGGTTCAATCCCCGGCCGGTCATACCAAAGACTAAAAAAATGGGACCCATTGCCTCCCTGCTTGGCACTCAGCATCAGGGGTTGGAGTTGGGGGGTTAGATCACCACATGATTCCCGAGCGCAGCACCGCTCCCTAAGGGGATGGGTCAAATGCGGAAAACAAATTCCAGGTGTGTGACAATCAGTGGAACTTTAATCTTTAATCTTTGTACACGAACTCACCCCTGCCACCTATCATAACAGAGTTGGACATACTTTGCTCAATGAATTGTTTGTATACTAGGACAAGGACAGTAGTCCAATTAAATGTCCTAGTCGAGCTGTAACTGTAGCTCCACTTCCCTTTCCATTGTAAACGTACTGACTGAGAGCTGGCAGCCAAAACTCTCTATTTATATAAAGAGTATAATCACAGTCCTCCACTATGGGCTTCATCAGGGTACTTCAGAAGTACTTCAGCAAATCAACACCATATAATACAGTCTAAGGAATTGAACCCATGACTGTCAAATTACAATCCTGCTCTTGTAATCTGCAGTGATTCTGCTCTGTTGTTTATCCTTCCGGGTTGGTTATTTGTGATATTCTGTGACATTTGAGTCCTGCATGAAATGTCAGTAATACAAGCTGGGAACACATGAATGATCTAGAAGAGGGTAACTGTCAGGGACACATTGTTTTCATCTCTAAATTACTGACATGTGGTGTGTTTGGGCACTAATGTCACTAACTAATGGTGGGATGTTCCCCCCCATATGACAGATGTGGACATTACTGAAAACATAGGTATATTTCTGTCAGTACTTTGTTCCTAATACGTCCTTAGTATAGGCGGATCACCTGTGGTTCAGTCTGGATCACACTTCCAGGACTGTTTAAGAAATATTGAATGGAGAAAAACTGGAGCTGCTTAATTTAGGTGTGAGTTGCTGCCTTGTGAGAAGTATTCTTGGTTGTTCTTAGTGATACATGGCGTTCTGTCTCTTACATCAGTCCTGCTTTAAATAGCTGAGCTGTACCAGTCAAACGCTGTAGTCGTGGTGATTCCCCCTTTGTTCCGTTGCCTAGAGACAGATCTGGAGACAGGATGAGGGAAGGAGGAAGAAAGAGAAAAAGAGAGATAAAGTTGATCGATGGAAGCATGGAAGGTGAAAAACAGCAAACATCGAGAAAGAGAGGAAAACAAATTTACAAGCATCTATGGAGCCTAATGGCCTCTTCAGTTACATCCGATATTGTTTCAGACCTGCAGTGTCTTCTTTACAAAAGTGCACAAGAACAAAGTAACAGAAACAAGAGACAGATATGAAATCATGATTCAAATGCTTCCCTTACTTTCAGTAATGGAAACAACTGTTTTCTTGTGTTTCGGTCTCGGTTGTTACATTTGACCAAGAAAAGGTCAAGATGAAGAAAACACAAGATAATATTAAACTTCATTGATCCCTGTGGTGAATTTACATTTCTGCTGCAGCAGCAGAATAAGTTTCAGCCCCGGAGAAAAAAAGACGACTAGAATATAAAGTAAGCAATAAGGAACTTTACAGAATAATACAACAGGAAAACAATCAATTACAAGATAACTCACTGTGAATACATAAAAAACTTGATTGAGCATTTATTTGTTGGGAAGATAATCATAATGTTTATTATTTAAAGGAATATTCTTGCTTACTTAAAGGGACAATTCACCACAAATTCCAATACAGATCTTTATCCTCTTACCTGTAGTGCTGTTTATCAGTCTAGATTGTTTTGATGTGAGTTGCAGAGTGTTGGAGATATCGTCCGTAGAGATGTCTGTCTTCTCATCAATGTAATGGAACTAGATGGCACTCGGTTTGTGATGCTCAAGGCATCAAATAAATGAATTTATAAATCTTAATATCTATGTCAATGTCTTTCCAAAACTCATGACACAGTTACTAAAGATCACCCACAGAGCTTGTTGTGAGCAGTTTTTGTGTAGGAACTATTTTCTACCCCACAGAGGGAAGTGTGCATCTACTCATGGCCGAGAGGCTTGTGACAGTGTGAGATGTAAACATTAATGGTGTCCTCCTCGGCTGAGCTGTGACATCACCTACCTTAGTGGTGCTAGGTGAGTTAGCAGAAGATGTACGCTCCTTGCTGTGCAGTGATACAGTTAGGTTTAGGAAAAGAAACCTGGTGGGGACGTACCTGAAAATGACTCAAAGATCACTCAGAGTTCACACGGTTCTGAACACGCATCTCCAGCAGAAAGATTTGGGGGAAAGTCCACATTTTTGTGACCCATCCACCAGACCAACCTGCCTACTTACAAGACAGCACTGGACTGTTGCCTTGTTTACTCCTGTCAGCGTATTGGTCACATGATCACAGCCTTTCAGAATACCCAGGATTTGTACGAATTTGGGTGCCTGATTGGAGAGAAGCCAAACATCTCTACAACCAATATCTCCAACATTCTGCAACTCACACCCAGTCTCATTCGGAAGTTGTCCGAATCCAGTACTCGGTCAGTGACTTCCAGCGTCAGACACCAACAAAAAAGCTGTCCTTTAATGTCGGCATGATATGCAGCTGGTCACCATTATTGTTTAACGGCAGCTGACAGCATCAGGAGGAAATGTGGCAGGACAAGAACGAAAGTTAAGGCAGCAGAAGTCCAAGCGGGGGGGTGGGAGTGGTGTTGGATGGGTCCAACAAATACCAACTTTGACCCGGGAGAGTGGTGTTTGCATCCTGTGAAGTTATAAAGCCAAACACTGTTCTTTTATCCTACGTGTTTTATATTGCCTTAACCCAACTAAGTGCCTTAGTTGTTGAAGGAAAGAAAAATGTCAGTTTGCATTTATTTTGAAAGAGACTATGTAAACATTAAATTTCCTGTGAATACGAAAGTGTATTTTGAAAGAAGACAATGCATGTAACAGGCAGAACTTGACAGGGCGTCCCAGACCATCAACAACCAACACACCCAGGGTGCCTTCCAAGTCATATCTGGTCGTGGAAAGTCCATGACCAAATGGCTATATGTGACGAGGTCGGAGTGAGAATTTGTTGGCACCTCACAGCAAAACAATCTAGACTGATAAATAGCACTGCAGGTAAAGGCCCTGACACACCAAGCAGATGGTCGGCCGTCGACCAAAGTCAGGCCATCGGCGAGCGTCTGTCAGCCTAGTTTTTGCGGTGTGTCCCGCACCGTTGGCACTTCAGCGTTGGCAGCTTTTCGGCCAATTGAGCATGTTGAATCGGCGGCAGAGCTTGTCAGTGAGAGAGATCACTCTGATTGGCTGTTCAGGTTTTATTTCCTCACCCCTGTAGCGAGTGAATCTGCCTGTAGTGAAACTGGGGCTAACCGGTGCTTCCTCCTCAGGCTCCACTTCACTCAGCTGCCCCACAGACCCGCTGCTTCTTCACACTTTAACCTGAATAACAAACCGGAGCTAGCTGGGAGCGGCTAGTGGAGCGTTAGCTGCAGCATGACCGGAGGGAAGCACAGCCAGTTAGCCTCCGCTAGTCTCTGAGCTAGCCCCGGCTCTCCGTTTGGATCCAACCAGAGCACCGAGCCCTGGTTTGTTATTCAGGTTAAAGTGGGAAGAAGCAGCGGGTTTATCGGGCAGCTGAGTGAAGTGGAGCCTGCGGAGGAAACACCGGGACCGTCTGGATGTAATAGTCCGTGGAGGTGCTGCGGTGCTCGGCTGCACAGATAGGAAACCCCTCGACTGACAGGATGTACCACTCTCTCACTCCACTCTCTCTCACGCAGGCGCAGAACGTACGTGCCACTTGGCCGTCGGATGTAGTCCGTGTAGTGTGTTCAAATGCAACTGACACAGGGCGACGTGAGGCGACGTAGATGATGCAACAGTTGGCTTTCGTCGCTGCTAGTTCTTTGATGTTGGTTTGGTGTGTCCGCACCTTAAGAGGGTTGATTTTGGGGTTAACTGTCTTTATTTTACATGTATCCAAACATATATAACCAGATTATACTGTACATAAAATGTCAATAGGTGTGGATGTATAACTTCATATCATAGTGGAAGATGAAATAATGTAGTTACAGCAAAAACATGGAGAACTCCTATAAGGAGCCACGGTACGTACGTAATGTAAATGTGTTGTATTTGCATGAACCAGTTGCCATATAGGCCGTTCTCATTATATTTTTTTCAGTACGCATCTTAAGGGGCAAAACATTCCTGATTAGTTACCTGGAACAATTCAGAGTTAAGAGGGCGATGAGACAGCGTCTGCAGGCTGGTGTTAATTTTCTGCTCAGGTTGGAATATTTGCAGATGGCTTGCATTTGACAGTCATTACTTCAATTCATCAAACAGGTTTTCACTCCTCGTTCTCTCTCTTCTCATGCAGCCACTCAAGAGATTTACAGAGACAAGTCAGAGTAATGAGTCTCTGGGGCGTTTTCTTCATCTGAGGAGGAGAATGAAGAGAACAGAACAGAGTACAATAGAGGAGGAGAGGAGAGGAGAGCTGGATAAGATCAGAGGAGGTGGGGAAACAAGGAAAAGAGAGGGAAAGGAGGAGAGGAGACTACAGCATGCAAGGATAGTAAACGAAGGAGGGGGGGAAAGGACACAAAGGGAAGAGAGGAGACAAGATGAGAAAATTAGGAAAGAAAAAGAGGACAGGAAACAAAAAGAGGAATAAGGAGATGAAAGATGTGAGAAAAGATGAAAGAAGAAAAGACAAATGGAAAGGAAACAAGTAGAGGACAGAAAATATGAACAGGTGAGGAAATGAGGCGAGGAGGTTCGGAGAGGAAGCACAGAGAGAAGGGGAGGCAAGTAATGGAGAGGACACAAAACAAGGAGTTAAGATCAGAAAAGGAAACAGAGAAGAGAGGAAACAAGGAGAGGATAAAAGATAAAAAAGAAAGGACACAAGAAGAGTAGAGGAAATAAGGAAAGGTAAGGAAATTAGGTGAGGAAACAAGGAGACATGGGGAGGAGAGGAAAGGAGAGGACGTGAAGAGAAGAAATGTGAGAAAAAAGGAGAGGAGAGGAAACAAGGAGAATAGGAGATAAGAATGATGAAAGGAGACAAGATGAGGAGACGAAATAAGGAAAGGGAAGGAAATTAGGAGAGGAAACGTTTACAGAAGGGGAGGGGAGGAGAGGACACAAAGAGAGGAAAGAAAATAAGAGAAGACAAGGAGAGGAGAGGAAGAAAAGCAAGGAAACAGAAAGAAAATGAGAAGAGAGGAGAGGAAACAAAGAGAGGATAGGAGATAAGTAGAGGAGAGGAAAGAAGGAGAGGAGAGGGCATGATGAACCCTCGATGTAACATTAACTGTCTCTCTGTCTTCCACAGCATCTGTCCAGCAGACACAGTGTTCAGCAGAGCACCACACAGGTACAGTACAAGATAGTGCAGTAACGTCTGTGTAGTTCTGTCACTGTTAAGCACTAAATTTATCTTAATACTACACTACAGTTTTTAGATGCTGCTGCTCTGCAGGTGCATTTCCATTTTATCAGACTCAGCTACATTTATCTGCTGTACTTAAAGGCTGTGAGGTCCGTACAGAAATCAGTTGCTTGTTTTGTGGTGGATTTCCAGGGTGACAGTACGCGGCAGCGGCATGGAGAGCCGTGCAGAGTTCCAGTACCGCACCACCTACTGGTCAACCTGAAGAGCTTCACCTACAACAGCATCGGAGAAGACACTGACATATTCTTCTCTCTGTACGACCTGAGAGAGGGCAAGACCATCAGGTAGGAACTTTTTACAATTGACCTATGGCTAAGCCCCGCCCTCAAACACGATGAGCCAATCACAGTGTGTGTAGCCATTCCCATACACTGGGACATTCTCTGCCTGGACGTCCATTGAAATACGAAAAGTCAGTTTTGTTCGGTTTTATGAGCTTTTTCAGAGATTTGAAGTTTAAAAATGGTCAAACGGTGTGCATGGGGTACATGCAACTCTGACACAAGGTATCCTGAGAGGCTGGGCGACCAGGTGTATTTTTACACTTTAAACCACATCTCGTTAGACCACAACATCAACTCAACGTGAATAAGATTAACAATGATGTCTACATCTGTTCTAAGGTAAGTCAACATTGTGTTTGAGGCAACATATTGTCACTTTGCTGGAAAGAAATATAAAGTTATCTTTAACATCTCTAGCTAACGTTAGCTAAAGTTAGCCTAACGTTAGCTCCTAGCTGCGTTGTTCATCATGTCACCTTGTTTGCTGGGAGTTTATTAGCCTATTTTGTTCTGGTTTTGTACTTTGGTGATCGTACATCAGTAGCTATTTTTCCATCCAAAAGTGATTCAAATCATTGGGAAATGCGCATTAATAGAAATATGAATCCTGTGTGTTTCCATTAAATGTACGGACTTTGGTGAAAACTACGAACTCGCGCGAGTTTTCCGCAGAACCGGAAACAAAAGTCTCGCATTCTTCTTCTTCTACGTTTTCTGGAAGTTGGCAACCAGCTTGTAAATGCATTACCACCTTCCCAACCCAGAGTGTGGATATCACCATGGAGAGAGGTGCGCTACGTCAGACTTAATTCGAACGTAACTGTTTCTATCCCCCGTTTTGCGAATCATCATTTTTTTGAATCAACCAAAACCCGGCTAAAGCGAGCGTATTTTAGTTTGTGCGAATCAGGGGATTTTAATTTTAATTTTGGCGTTTCCATCATATTTTTCCGATGAGATACTTCTAGATGCGTATCTAAACAGGCTGATGGAAACTTGGCTATTGTTAGCTGTTGTCCAAAGGGCTCCAGTTAAGCTAACGTTAACTTCTGGAGCTTAGCTTCATTAACTTATCTGTAATGGCAGAGATAACAAAGGTTGGCAAACGTTATGCTGAATGATTCAGTGTAAATACTGTAGCACCAAACTAATGGAGAGACACTCTTGGTAAAGATGGTAAAAAGGCCGTTATCCTTTTCTCATATTCTGAGCCAAAAACCTTAACTTCAGTGGCACTTTGGTGAACCAAAATTTGATTGTTATGTCTCCAAAAATCATCAGTTGCCTCCTGTGAAATGCCGTGTACTGTGACACCTGCCATAGCGCCCGTCACTGAATGTTGATATTTTGTCTGAGTGAGTGGAGGGGGGCGTGGCTTAGGGTTAGGGTTAGCCATGGGTCAATTTCCATAGCTCAACCGGCGATACCTTTTTTTGTCCACTTGGGGGCAGCAGAAACGAGCTGGGAAAACATGTCATCACATTTTAAGTTGATTCAGCAAACTTGTTAGCAAACAGCTGCTTATTTCCACATGGAGCAGTTACAGAGTGACGTGATGATTCATTAGTCTTTGTGTCACCTGATGAATATTAGTCCAATGTGCCCTCTCTTTTAGCTTTGTTTTGTATCTCCACCAACTCCTGAGGGAAATATCTGTCTCTAATGCTCCTCTGTGTTCACTAGCGAGTCTCTAACCATGTCTGTGTCTAAGTGCTGCTGAGCAGGTAGAGTACAGCAGCTTTTGACAGCTTTACCTCAGACACTATAAGAGCCCTGAGTTGATCTAGAGCAGTAAAGTTGCAGCCAGACAGATGAACAATGAGCTGAAACTCACTGAGGCTGTGTAAAGACGAGACGAGCTGCAGATTCAGCTGATTGTTCTCTGGAGGTTCTTAACTGCCAGAGACACCCAACACACATTTGTAGCCACTTTAAGTACAATACTGTTAAAGTGTGTTCAAGGTTTGTCTTTTTCTGTCGCTGCCCTCTCCCTCTCTCTCTCACACACACACACACACACCTCACATGTTAGTGGCAAGTGGCCACACGGAGCTGTTGTGAATAATACATGACCACACACACACACACACACACCACCACCACCAGCATAATGACTTGTATCAATTATGCATTAGTGAGTAATCACAATGCTAACAGTTAAGGAATTGCTAATGTCAATAATGAGGCTGATGTAGGTCAACTGTGATGGCATGAGAGTGTGTGTGTGTGTGTGTGTGTGTGTGTGTGCGTGCGTGCGTGTGTGTGTGTGTTGGATTTTTGTCCCCTTCAGGAAACAAACGGGCTCAACAAACTCTCCTTCATCTTTTTGTTTCTCTGTCTCTTCATCGCAAACCAGCTAGAGGCTCAGTGTACTAACACACACGCACACACACGCACACACACACACACACACAGACACACTTTTGACCTTGGCAGCCGGTTTTCAATGTCTAGTCTGACTCAGCATTAGAGTCTAATGACAAGACTGCTCCTCTGAGACACTCCAATAGAAGAGGAGAGGGAAGGAGAGAGGACAGGAGAGAAGGGCGGGCGGGGGGGAGGGGGGGGGGGTAAGAGAGGAAACAGGCGATAAGAGGAAAAGAAGACGAGAGGAAAGCGGAGACCAGACAAGAAAAGGAGGGGAGGAAACAAGAGAGGAGATGAGGAAAGAAAAGTGGGGGAAGAGATAAGACAAGCAGGACAGAGAAGGAAACTAGAGGAGAGAAGACAAGAAAAAGGGGAGTGTAAACAAGAGGAGAGGAAGGAGGAAGCAAGGAGACAAAAGAGAGGAGTGAAGACAAGAAAGGAGGAGAGGAAACAGTAGAGGAGGGGAGAATGTAGCAGAGGAGAGGAAACAGGAGACAAGAAAAGGAGGAGAAGAAACACAACAAGAAGGACAGGAAAGGAAATGAGAGAAGAGGAGGCAAGAAAATGGGGAAGGAAAACAAGAGAGGGGAGGAAAGAGGAGACGAGGGGATAAAAGAGAGGAGAAGAAAAAAAGGGAGAGGTCACAGGGGGGTAGGAGAGGAGAGGAAACAAGAGGAGGAAAGAAGGGGGAGAGTAAACAAGAAAAGGAGAAGAGAAAACAAGAAAGAAGAGGAAAGAGTTGAGAGTAAAAATGTAGGGGGTGTGAGGAGAGGAGAGGAGAGGAGGCAAGAAAAGGGAGAAGGAAACAAAATAGGGAGCCAACAGGAGAGGAGGGGGAAAATGTAAGAGAGGAGAGGAAACAGGAGACAAGAGGAGACAAAAAAAGGAGGAGAGGAGAGGAAAGGAAATGAGAGAAGAGGAGGCAAGAAAATGGGGAAGGAAAACAAGAGAGGGGAAGAAGGAGGAAAGAGGAGATGAGGGGATAAAAGAGAGGAGAAGGAAAAAAAGGGAGCGGTCACAGTGGGGTAGGAGAGGAGAGGAAACAAGAGGAGGAAAAAATAGGGAGAGTCAACAAGAAAAGGAGAAGAGGAAACAAGAATTGAGAGTAAAAATGTAGGGGGGTAAGAGGAGAGGAGAGAAGGAGGCAAGACAAGACGGGGATGGAAACAAAATAGGAGAGGAAACAGGAGAGGAGGGGAAAAATGTAGGAGAGAAAACAAGATGGGCAGGACACAAAATTGGAGAGGAAGCAGGAGAGGGGGGAAAGAAGAAGAGGATAGAAAATGAGAGGAAGGAGGAGAGGAGAGCAAGAAAGAGAGAAAAGGAGACAAGAAAAGGAGGAGAGGAGGAACTTATGGCTGACACTAACTTTCTAAATAATCCTCCAGCTACTGAGATTTAACTCACCCATTGAGAGTGTTTGCCCTCAGAGCAGCTCTCCCTCTGAGAATTATTTGTGCAACTAAAACTTTAATCTCTGTGTGTGTGTGTGTGTGTGTGTGTGTGTGTGTGTGCGTGTGCGTGTGTATGTGTGTGTGTGTTTCGGTGTTGCCTCTTGTTCATCCAGTAAGCACCATGATCCGTGTGGAGTGAGAGGCTGAGATGGAGGCAGAGTTTGGGGATGTGTTTGGGTCTCAGCATGTGGTTTCTCTCTTTGGTTTCCTTCCCAAAGTCCTCAGTGTGTCTCTGTGGGGACTTCCCACAGGAAGCTAAAACCTTCAACAGATTTCTCCTCTCATCTCTCCTCTCTGTCGCTGCAGGCACACTGGAGACTCCTCCATATTTCAGGGACCAGCCAACAATAGTCTGAGGAAGCCTTGTGTTTGTTGTTTTTGTTTGTGCAGGAAGAGCAATACTTTTAACAAACCATTTCTATTAGAATATCTTTTTTTTTAAAATTTCATGTGACTCTTAGATTCATTTTTGACATTTCTACAATCTGTCTGAGTTAAGGTTTTCCTGTTGCTTGTTTGAATTTGGCTGTAAGTCTTTGGTCAGGCACTGCACACATCTCTAATCTTTTACCAGTGAAAAACAGCACGGCCTCTCTCTGTGTTCTGTAACGGACCTTAAAATCTCATCTCTACAAGGTGTGTGACTCACAGGACTCTGTTCACCTTCCTCTCACCATAATGTTCCTCTCTTTAGCTTTCCTTTTTTCTTCTTACATGATTTTACAGTACTTAATAATACTTGGTTGGTTGGCCAGTCCACAAAAATGTCCACACCCTTTGGTGGCTGGAGATTTTGCCCCTCTACACATTGTCTGAGACTTTTGGAGTTGTTCAAGGAATATCGGTGGGTCTTGAAATATCACTCCTACATGAACAACAAGTGAAGGGAACAGTAGAAGTACTAAATACAAATGTGAGTTCAAAGCACAGACTGTATAAAACAAAGATGCAGCTTCCATAACATCACCCACTGGTTTGTGGACTGCCATTTTGATGCCTCGATTTCACTATTTCAGCCGTTACCATCTTGTTTTTTTGATGCCAGTAACCTTATGTGGATGAGAGGGTGAAGCTGTGAAGGAGAGAGTAGAGCTTAGATCAGGCCCAAAAAATCCAGCCCGACCCCACCCGAGCGCGTGCATGTTCTGTCCGAGCCCGGCCCGGCCCTTTAACTGTAATTATGAGCCCAAGCCCGGTTTAAACCAGACATTTTTTTTTAAGGATACGAACGTGGACATTGAAGGCAGACTCTCGTCTTTCTTTCTATGGCAAGCCTTCGTCATGTGTCTCTGAAGCATTGACGTCCCCGCCTTTTTGCTGTCATATCCCAGCATCATGCTGCACTTGGTACATTCGACGAAGCTGACACACAGGTTGTCACCATCGACAACTCATGTGTACGGCCAGTGGCGCCATCAAAGGGGGCCCACGGGTCGGGTCGGGTCGGGCAGAGAATCTAAGCTCTCAGTTGTCATGGAGGGTAAATGAGCTACAGAGACCAAAACTGTTTATTGCACCAGGCTGTAAACATGTTAATATCCGCTGTAAAGTTGGACATTTTAACATGGGGGGTCTATGGGGATTGACTCGCCCTTGGAGCCAGCCTCAAGTGGCCATGAGAGGAACTGCAGTGTTTGGCACTTTGGCATTGTCTTCATTATTCAGCCCAGAGGTTGCTGCTTGGTTTATAGTCCAGTCCAGATTAGGGGCAGTTTAATAGACAGAGCAGGTTGGAGAGCATGTGTAATGGATAACATCAGGGTTGGTGGTTTAAATCCCACAGTCAGGTGGAGAATCTGGGCGGAGAGAGTAATCAAGGCTGATTTATGGTTGGGTGCTCAACACTTTTAAGAGTGTTGTTCAACATTTTTAATTCATGCTTCAGCGAAATGTTTCAGTGGTCCCCATGGTAATTTCCTCCTGTGGCGCTGACATGAAAACTATGTACAGTAACTACAGTGGTGGAAAAAAGTTTTCGGACACCCCATGCATTTGTGAAATATTGCATTAAGAATCACTCTTAGGTCTTCAAGTGCAATTTCTTTTAGTACAGTCACAGCCAAAATACTAAATAAATCCTAAAAAAGCCATTAAAAACTTAAAATTGATTGGTTCCATAAAAATACATAAGAAATTTTGAGTATTGGCTCATTTTGGTACCAGTGATGAAGGTCGTTCTTTTTATTAAAAGACACAATTTTTGTTGTCAAGCTTCGTGTCTACATAAAGCCAGCACATTTGAAAGTTCTTCAGACACAAAAATGGCTAAAACAAGGAACCTAACGCAGGAAACACGCCTGAAGATAAAGATTCTCAGCCAGGAAGGGTACAGCTGCCGCCAGATAGCCAGGAAGTGTAGATGCAGTCTTTCAGCAGTTGGATACACTCTGCAGAAATACACACGAACCAACAGCTTGGAAGACAAACCAAGATCTGGGCGTCCAAGGGTTTCTTCAGCAAGAAATGACCGCATCCTGATCCGCATGTGCAGGCAAAACCGCTGAATGACATCACAGGAGCTTCAGCAGCAGTGGTCAAACCAAACTGGTGTCCAGTGTTCCACCCGCACTGTACGTGGCCGACTTTTAGATCATGGCTTAAGGTCCGACAAGGCTATCAAGAAGCCCCTGATCAATGAGAGACAGAGGTTAGCCCGGCGTCGTTGGGCCCAGGCACACAAGAACTGGACAGCCAGGAATTGGAAGAAGATTTTGTGGTCAGATGAGTCCAGTTTCCAGCTTTATCTTCCTCCTACTAATGTGAGGGTATGCAGAAGGCCAGGCGAAGCATTATCTCCAGCATGTACAGTACCTACTGTCAAGCATGGTGGAGGCAGTATCATGGTTTGGGGATGCATGAGTGCTGCTGGTGTTGGTCATCTCACTGTCTGTGATGGCACATTGAACTCTACCAAGTATTGCACCATTCTCCAAACCCACATGCTCCCTTCTGGCGTGCACTGTTCCGTCGAGGTAAAAACTGGATGTTTCAACAAGATAATGCCCCTTGCCACACATCCAAGGCCAGTAGAACTTGGCTGCAGGAGCACAGTATCCAGGTCTTAGAGTGGCCAGCTCAATCCCTGGACATGAGCCCCATTGAAAATCTGTGGTGGATGATCAAAAGGTCTGTTTCAAAGCATAAACCAAAGAATTTAGAAGAATTAAAAGCAGTAATTCAAGAAGAATGGGACAAGATTACCCCTCAACAGTGTGAAAGGCTCGTGGGGAACATGCCAGCCAGGATTAGAGCTCTACTACGTGCCAGTGGCAGGACTACTAAATATTAATTTGATGATGTGATGGTTTATTTATTTTTTGTTCAGTTTTGAACACATTCTCTGTTATTTGTTGACTTTGATACCGACAATGTTGAGAACTGACATATTGAAACTGTCAAGAATTTAGTTTTGTTAGTTTTTCTTGTAAACAATAAACAAAAAAATATAATTTGTATTTGTTTGTATCTGTCTAATGCAACCACACCTTATGAAACACAAAAAAGATTTTTCCACAAATATTTCATAATAATATTTGAGATTGTGTAAAATTTTAAGGGTGTCCAAAAACTTTTTTCCACCACTGTGTGTACAAATGTCTGTTGTCAGTCAGCCTGGTGAAGGCCGTTTGGCCGGTCTCTGTCCTCTCAGCTCCGTGCAGATGGCTGCCTCTATGGACAGAGACGTTGAATGCGGGTCAGAGCCAGTGTGGATTTAAAACTACTTCTCTATGGCGACAACAGTAATACTACAAATCACACTACATGACAAAATGTGACAGTGTCTGCAGCATAAAGAAATTCTCCTGGTGCGCGCCATAAATTAAAAGTGTTGCGCGACACTTTTTACTGTCAAAAACATGTCATTCCTGTCAGGTGACACTGATCAAAAGTCCAAGCTCCATGCATTGGATCTGCTGTGTGGCTGATAGTGGAAGGAGGTGGTCGTGTGGGCGGCTCCCATGTGTGAATTTTAATAACATTTGTGTTTGGACAAATTTCTCTGGATAAATAAAACGTCCAGTCTGACTGTGTGTATGTGTGTGTATGTGTGTGAGCTGAGGCTCAACTGCAGTCAGATGTGGTACATTTAGAGGATGTATGGTGGTGGAAATGATTGCTTTATATACATCTCCACAGATTGTGTGTTTGTACGTGTGTGTGTGTGTGTGTGTGTGTGTGTGTGTGTGTGTGTGCGTGTGCGTGTGTGTCGTATATGCATGTGATTGAGTGCATCCAAGCATACATCCATCTGCAGTATACATTAGTGTGTGTTTGCATGTGTATGTGTGTATCCATGCGTTAACGCCAGAATCTGTGTGTGTTTGAACACATTTGTGTCAAACAGAACATTTTCTGAATACATCCACATTGTTTATTTTTCCTCCTTCATACTGATGTCGACGTAAAATTGTGTGAATAATTCATCTCTGGTTGTGTGTGTGTGTGATTCATTCCTGTGTCTGCATGTGTGTATGTGTGTGTAGGTGAACAGTGAGTGTGTGTGCCTGCTGCCACCTGAGGGAAGGTTACAAATGACTTTGGATAGTGCATATATCTTGTGTGTGTGTGTGTGTGTGTGTGTGTGTGTGTGTGTGTGTGCTCACTTCGACCACAAACTGTCTCTCTCTAACAGGAGCCACGATTGAATGTAAAAACCACTAACTCAATCTTTCTTCGCACCGCCTCCCCCCATGTCTTCCACATACACACACTTACACACTCTCCTACTGTATGGGGAGAAATACATATTTATTCTCTTTTGTTGTATTTGTTTGTTTGGGCCGCGGTATCTCTGGGGGATTAGAATAAATTGTTTAGTTTAAAGAGTCGGACATAGTGTGTGTTGTGGGGATTTGTCGGCCCTCGCCGCTGTTGTTTGCAGGGAATTGTGCAAACATTAGCAATAACCCGAGAGATGTTTTTTTATTGTGTGGGAGTAGATACTGAATAATAAAGACATTATTAAGAACTGTTTTCCTATAATGAGATACAGTTTAAGGGAACACATGTGTAAGTCAATCCCACACAAATGATGATCATAATAAACTCAAGTAAACTGGAAATTCTGTATGTTCAGGTAGTGAGATGTATTAAATGATTTGAACTCCACGGCAGCACTGTTGACTTAAAGTTTATGCGAGCAGCAACGGACATTAATTAGTCTAAATTCATCCTACACAGCATTCACTACCTGTTACAGCAGTTTCACAGCAAAATCATGAAGTATTATAAATAATCACTTTGTAATGTAAAGAGCCAGACCTCTTATACCATCCAAGTGATCCACGATTATTTCCAACATGATGGATTTTATTGAGGCTAGTTCTCCCATGATACTGTGCCGTATGTCTGTCAAGTGGAGCAGAAACTTTGTCCAAATTGCAGCACAAACTGTAAACACCTGCAATGTAAATGAAGTCTAAGTTCAACTTCAACCATAGACTTGAGGCCACAGGCTGAGTGCAGAAAATAATCACAGTCGTGCTGATATTCAGTACAACAACACGACGGTAATGCTGTCATACAACAGTTCTACAGGCACGATTAATTAATTAACTGTAAGAAGCAGCAGATTATGATAAAAGATATTAAGGAATCATTTGTGTGACTCAAACGCAAATAGTTTAGTCAGGACCACCGTAGTCAAAGAAAACTTTATTTCCATTTGCGGTATTATATTTGTGGGTATGGCTCTGTTCTGTCCTCAGACCTATGCAGAAAGCCTAAAGTGGAGAGCACAACTCTCTGCCCTTCCACACACCAACAAGGAAAGCCTGAGGCAGAGAGAGCACACCTTCCTGCCCTTCCATGCGCCTACATGAAAGTATAAGGCAGGGAGTGCAGCAGCACAGACCCCTTGGGAACAGAACAGAGCAGCATCAGTGACAAACAGAGATTACACTGATAAGTCAGACACAGCATGAAAAGGAGGAGCTGGGGTGGAGGCAGGTTACAAAGCAGCTTGCAGAGGAAGCAGCAACAGTAGGCAGGCCAGAGCAGTTTAAATAGGGCGCCCTGAATGAGATTCACCAATTGGTTGCATAGAAAGGAATCATGTGATCTATCAGCTGACTCCCTTCATCAATCAGCTGATCCATCAGTTGATTGGGCTGTTTTAAATCAGCTGATGTAGCTGGGAAGTGAGCTGAGCTTGACATCGTGTCCTACCTGAACTGACGCTATGCTTAATTTCCACAACCGAGACTGGACTGTTGCCAAGCAAAAGAAAAACATTCCTGAACTCTAGCTCTCTACTCTGTGTAGGTCTGAACATCACCGCAGGCCAGCTACTCTGTATCAGCTCGCATTTATCTGTATGTTTCCATTTATAGTGCAACCAGTGAAATAAGAGTCTGTTGACAGTCGTTTTGGTAGCATGTATGATCCCACTGAGTTAACAGCTCAGACAGTGTGTTGCGACGTCGGCTGATGTCACATGAGCACACCTGGAGGTTTGCGAGAAGTACTCAGGCTTCTTTCCTTCCATTCGTTCTCTTCTGAGGAACATTCATAATTCAAATGTTACTTGTGGAAATATTTTCATCTTTGTGGTGCAAAGTTTGTCACGACGACTGTCAGTGAAGGCTCATAAACATTTAATGTAATCAACAGTTCAGAAGTCCTCAAACTGTTGTCAATATATATAGTTAAACACGGTGGTCCGACCTATCTGACATTTCCGCTGCACTTATTTCATGTACTGTGTTGCTTTGCTAGCATCTTCAGTCTACATCTTCAGTTACCTGTCGCAAAAAGGCTGTCTGACAACAAGGTAAGGTGAGGAAAATATTTAATTATAGCGTACGCTCAAACTGATTTTTGAACACAGGAGGAACTTTATTTTGGGTGGCTAAAAACTGTTTGAGGTAGAGTTTGCTCAGCACCATTTCATTTGATATATGTGATGCGGGGGTTCTCTAACCAGAAGTTATTGTGATTCAGTCTATGGCTGTGTTCAGCCTGGACAAAACAAAGCAAAATGTTTATTAAAATAACATCGGGTAACACCTCTGACACACCCACTAAATGAGAGAAAACATGCTGTAAGGCTTCGCCGATGTAAATGGCTGTGTGTTCAGTACTCACCCGCCGGAGTTAAGCAAAGTACAGAAACAGAAGATTCCTTGTCCTGTGAAGTGCTATCCACCCACGCACATCCACACGGATTAGCCTAGCGTACTTCATAAGCCGAAAGCACGACAGTACCTGAGTGCCGGTTTCACACAAAACATATCGTTCAACCCGGAAACCGTAGCAAAATGGTGAAAAAAGGTTTGAGATTAAATGTGCCCTATATCAGCACTCATACTCTTGTCCAATCAAATTACTTGGTGGGCAGCAGTAGGCAATTCTGTCTGAAATCATGTGATAATTGATAAATAACGTGGTATAAATATCATAAATAAAATCTCATGTACTGGTGGAACCTAAACAGTGTGTTCATATATTCTGTTGCCAGATGCAGCCAGGTGGTGTTTAGTTCTCATCAAACAAAGAGAAAATCAGCAAATGTCAGTGTATCAGGCTGTGCCGCTCACTCTTTACAGAGTCACTTATGATTGGAGAAATCTTTTAATGTGTCTGAGGCTTAACTGTATTAATGTCAAGTCCACCATTATTGAATAAAAGCATGTCAGCTTAGTCATATTCCCCCTGGATAAATATGGGTTAAAGAACGGAGTCGCTGACACCAGCAGACGATATTTTGCTGTTCCCTGAAGCGAAAAAGGCTGAGACACGCTGCTTTAGAGTTTCCTCACTGCCGGTGCTCCGGGGGGAGAAGAGAAGTAGGCATGAGGAGAAATCAGAGAGAATTTTATCTCTTTCAGAAATCCCCAGAGGAGATTCAGGCAGGGCACCAGGGGTAAATTGCTCGTGGTTTCCTCACCTTGGAGTCGGGCTGAGCGGTACATGCAGATGAGGTCACAGCGATTCCTAAGACTGATATAATCATATTTGATGTTGGAAATTTCTTTATACTTATACCTCCCTCCACATTCATGACATTCTGAAATTGACAACCTGAGAGCTATGTGATAATCAGAATTTTGGGACATAAGATAAAGATTTTATCACAAGCTTGATCTCCAGAGCAGTGAGTGTGCCCAGGCACTAACAGAGACCTTAACACCTTCCACTGTTCCTCTGTAAGTTTCCCCCAGGTCATAAGTAAATTCAGGGATCAGAATCTCACTCACGGACACTAAACCTTGTTCTTAACTTAAAGACGGTCGTTGTTGTACTTGTGTTTTTCAGCGAGAAGTTCATGGTCAGACTGAACAAGAATGGCGGACCAAAGAATCCAGAGAAGGTGGACAGGCTGTGTGCCCTCTTCACGGTAACACACACACACACACACACACACACACACACACACACACACACACACACACATAAAATGTTAAAGATGTGCTTAAAATGCAGCTGGTTGGTGTAGTTACAGAAGAATACATCTGAAGAACTGGGAGGAGGAATATAAAAGTGAGGATACATTGCCCCCTATTGCTCTGTTGTAGAATCAGCCTGGAAGATATAGCTTCAGTCACAGTCATGAACCTCAGCAAAACTCCACCAGGAACCAGTCATGACAAACACACTTTCATTGCTTTGGTAGCGTGAAGCTTTTTGGATAAAGGTTTGTCTAGTTTGCTTTATGAGTGCTCCAGAAATGATATAAAGCTCAGTCAAGTCAGTAGCATTTGAATGAATATATGAATAATGAATACAGCATCTAAAATGCAGGAGACGCTGCAGGTTTGTGTAAGGCTGATTCACAAGATTAAGCACATCGATAACAATACAAGAAACAAGGTGAAGAGACATCAACAAACAAGGCACTCTTTATTAAAAAGCTAGTTGAAGCCTCTGTGGTTTCGGGGTGAAGATGGCGACCATGAACCGCAGCATCCTCAGTCAGTCAGTCTCTCTTTCATTCCCTGTCGTCTCTCTATGGAATCTAATAAAGGCATAAAACAAATAGAAAATAATAAAAAAATTACAAAAGCAAGTAAAACACGACAGTCTCTATCCTGTTTTTTTAAATCACAGTGGATGCTGCTGTCATTTTAGTCTGTTTTGGTGCTTGGAGCAAATATTTAAAAAGTGCTGCAGGGACATCTCCAGTCGTGCGTTTGAATATAAACCTTGATATTTCCTGCACATCATCTCCACCTTCCCTGCCTTCTCCTTTCTTACTGAGATGTGATTAATATCATTTAACAGAGCCAGAAAACGTCAGTGCTGCATTTGAACCTGTATTTTTAGTTTCTGTGTTGTTTCTGTCTCTTGGACTCTGCAGGACCTGAGCAACAAAGACATGAAGAGAGATCTCTACATCATCTCCCAGGTCATCAGAACAGGTCAGACTGCAGAAAATTTAAATTCCTCCAGGCATGGACATAGTTTGGAAGTAACAGAAATTTCGGAAAAGTTTTGATTTTACATTTTTTTGGCTGTTGTTTAAAACACATTTATAAAAATGTCGTTACACAAAGTCCTCTGTATTAGCCTACTTATTGAACATCTAGTGCTGCGTTGTTGTTGAAACGTCACTAGTATCACATGATTCGCATAAACCAGGCCGACATAGCGTCATCACCAAGGCCGCGCCCCCTTTAAGGTAAAGAAATGTTGTCACATCAGAGGAAAAACAGGAAAATGCTTAAAAGCTGTTGCATAGAGATAGAGCCAAGGCACATTAACGCTGGGACACATGCTGCGTCTTTAACTGCCTGGAAAATGCAAAGTCAGCCACTGGGTGCTACTCTTGTGAGACTCTGATCCAACTTTCAAGAGCGCAGAGGAACATTTTGTTGCTAAGCGACCATAACTAGCACCATATCATGGCCTGCTTACCTGAAATCCTGAGTGCAGAGCTGATCTTCCTGCAGACGCTGTTTTTTGAGTGTGTATTAGGCCTAAAATATTGTCTGTGACCAACTTTGTTTCCATATTTATCTCAGACTGATACTTACAGGAGAAGAGAGAGAGATATCTATCGGCTGTGACTGGTTGTTCCTTTCAAATGACATGCAAAAGTTGAACTCTGGGTCCGCTGATAAATACTCCGAGTGCCAGACTACACTGGCACAAACTGGACCGTCCGTAAACGCTCTCGGTGCAGCGCAGCACCAATCGGAGTGAACGCGTGATTAACTTAACCGTTTGTTAATTCATGTAGAAACAGAACACTCTGTTTCTTCAAAAAAAAACAGGGGTCTCATCAGCATCATGCTTGATCTACAAACACACCCTTCGTTTATCTCAGGGAGCAGCTGTTGCACTCTGAAAATAGGTGCACTGGAACACTTACGCGTTGAGGCGGCGTCACTCTCACGTTAGCGCGCCTCCTGTGCTTCTACATTGAAACAAATGGATTTCAGGGTTCAAAAACAGCATGTGTACAGCCCCATAGACACATGCATATTTACTGTCAATGTGGTAAATCTCTAAATGATGCCAGTGACAGTTACTACTGATGGATAGCTAATGTTAGCTCGAGTGGGAGGCTGCTGCAATACAGTCATACAGTGAAACAACTAAATCTCAGCCTGTAGATCAAACAGTTGGCTTTAACAGGCTGGTTGTTTACAGACACTGATCCTAGTGATACCTGGTGATTCAGTAAAATATACATTATTGGTTGAATCACCAGGTATTGTGATTCAGATAAGCGATATCCAGCCACTGTGTTGGGTCATGGATCTACTTGGACAGGGGAGGACTTGCTCTATAGGCCCACCCATTTTAAACTGCTTAAATAAAGTCATGGAATTGTGATAAAATATTGTAGAAAAATTCTGGTAAAGTTTTGAAAATTTGTTGGTAGAACTGCGTGGGAACCCTCTATTCAGTGGGACACAGAAAAATCTGCAACACCAACACAATGTTACACAATCAGCCCTGACTTTGTTAAGTTGAATTTGTTTTTGTTGAGACTGTGAGGGAAGAGTTGAGTTCACAGGTCATTTTTGAGTACTGCCTCTACATTAGACTATGAGTCATCATTTATAAAAGGAGACTAAATCAAGTACGACCTGTTATTAAGGCCAAGGTTTCAGCTTTTTAGACTGTTAGATTCCAATTTAGAAACAAGTTAATGTTTGTACACTGCAGAATGAATGTGGATTCTTGTCTATATTGAATATTTCTCGCTTTATAACACACCACCACACACACTTCCTGTTGCAGGTCGTATGCTGTTGAATGACAGTAAGAAGGGTCCTCCACATGTTCAGTACCGTCGGCCATATGGCTGTGCTGTCCTGGCTATGAGTGACGTGCTGCAGACCATCTCAGAGCTCAAAGAGGAGAAAGACTTTGTCCTGAAAGTCTACACGTATGTGGCCGTGCACACACACACACACACACACACACACACACACACACACACACACACACACACACACACACATTATGATTTATTATATGATTACATTGTTTATAATTCTGTGTCTATCTTGATTTTTTTACTTAACATGATTGTCATGATTTTATAGGCATTAAGAGTATAAGAGTTTCTCCTGGTAGTTTTCCACACAGGAACTGAAGTTTATTTATAACCAGCTTCCTTCTGACTTCTGAAAAACTTTACTTTTAGCCTAATTAACTTTCAGGCTGAAGATCCTCTGATTGCAACAGATGTTATTCAACACTAAACTGACACACACCACAGTCACCACACCAAAACAGATCTGATACCGTTGCACTACCAGCAGGCACTAACCAGACGTTAAATGTTTTCTGGGAGCAAGAACTCACAGAGAAACAGGTTCATAAAATCATAACTCCATTCATTTTATATACACAAGGGTCAGATCTCTAGTTCGTAGCTTTAGAAAGGAGAACTGCAAGTTCACAAGTACGAACTGAAATACGATACAGCAGGAAGGAATTCATGAAATGGGTGTCATTACCCTTTTAACCTCATCTCACAAACATCTTCACTGAAAAGGAGACACACGTACACACAGGGCTCTATTTTCCTTTCAGAAGGAGAGCTTTTGTCACGAGCTGAACATTTTAGGGCAGCGAGTGTTAAGGCAGTTCAATATTAGGATCCAAAAGCAGACACTACCAGAAGACTGAACAGTTTAGACAGTTTATTTTTGGAAAAAAAAGGAAAGTTGGTTGAAGGCTTGGCTGGAGTGGACAGGCTGAGGAGGTTGGGTTCGGCGGAGCAGGGCAGGCGGTGGAGTTGAAGGAGGAGAAACCAAATTGGCTGCTGAAGACAGAAGTGAGGCAGGTTGAGTCTTGTATAGTGGTGGAGCTGGCGTGGAAGATCTGAGGCACAGAGAAAAAACAGGTAAACTGGTTGTCCAGGAAAAAAAACACCAGAAATACAAATGATCCAAATAGTCTTAGGAAAGGAGACCTAGACGTCTGTACCGCAACGGAGACTGAACGATCTGGCGGAGTCTGGAGGTCTGAACCAGGGTTATATACACTGCAGGGCTTGATTGGAGATTAGGTGCAGGTGAGGAGAACCAGCAGCTGCAGGAGATCAGATGGGCAGGCAGGAGGAGGGAACCCAGAGTCCACGCCTGGCAACACAGACAGACTGAGACAAACATGACACAATAGGGAGGGGAAAACAGGAAAACACAAGGAAAGGGAGAGGCTACGCCCAAACTCTAACAGCGAGGAAAAGTAGTTCGGAGTGAAGCTTGTTAAAATGAATGTGATATAAAGAGTTAGAGAGGAAGGATGGCCAAAAGATTAAAGGTCAGTGAGGAGAGTCAATAAAGAGGGTGATGTCTCATATTTTTTTCATCATCGAGCTGTACCATGAAGAGAGATGAGTGGCTTAGCGAGGTATGTTGAGTCTGAAGTTGGAGTTTTCCGTCCTGTGACGGGGGCTGTCTTTTAAAGGGGAACAACACCTAATTTAAGAATATCTGGATGTGATGTCCATGACCTCTGGTTCAGTCCATATTTGTGAACACGATCTACCCTCTCTCAAAGCCAGAAAATAGAGAGGGTAAGTCTCAAACTTGTGATGTCAGAGGGTATAAAGTCTGGCAAATGGAGGACTGATTTTGTGGACTCACAGAATGTTTGTTTTCTTTCTTCGGGGTGTCCTACACATTCATTCATTCATTTGTGGCGGCCCACCACAGAGCAGCATCTGCAGCCACTTATTCATTTTTATTTTTGGAGCTGGATCGTTCATTGCACCACATTCTTGAAGCGGAGGGCAACTCTGGGAACAGACGGAGCAGCAGAACATCAGGCGCAGTGAAAGAGAAACTTAACCTTGTATTGTGCTGGGTCTAAAAGTTTGATTCACTCGCCTCTACAGCAGCTGCTGCTCTCATTAGGATCGACTGATCAATTATCCAACCAGCCTTTCAAACTAACTATAGTGCTTTCAGCATTTACACCAAATAAGTAATTTTCTTTCAGCATGCTTCCCTCGCATTAAATGAATTAATAGTGGGGTTTTTTAACTGTAATACTTTGTAAAAGGCTAATCTGTAAAGGTGGAAGGAGGCGGCATACAGTTTATTTTAAATGATTCGCATAACACACCATTTGACTTGACTCGAGGCGCAGCCGGGGGGAGGAAAGGCTCCGGTTTGGGGACCTCAGAATTGCATCCCTGCTTTTTGCAGATGATGTGGTTCTGTTGGCTCCATCACGCCATGACCTCCAGCATGACCTGGGGCATTTTGCAGCCGAGTGTGAAGCAGTTGGGATGAGAGTCAGCACCTCCAAGTCTGAGGCCATGGTTCTCTGTCGGAAACTGGTGGATTGCCCTGTCCGGGTTGGGAGAGAGTTACTGCCTCAAGCGAGGGAGTTCAAGTATCTTGGGGTCTTGTTCACGAGTGAGGGTAGAATGGAGCGTGAGATGGATTGGCGGGTCGGTGCGGCTTCTGCAGTGATGCGGGCGCTGCACTGGTCCGTCGTGGGGAAGAGGGAGCTGAGCCGGAAGGCAAAGCTTTCAATTTACTGGTCCATCTACGTCCCAACCCTCACCTGTGGTCATGAACTCTGGGTAGTGACCGAAAGAATGAGATCGCAGATACAAGCAGCTGAAATGAGTTTCTTCCGTGGGGTGTCTGGGCTCAGCCTTAGAGATAGGGGGAGGAGCTTGGAGTAGAGCCGCTGCTCCTTGGAGTCGAAAGGGGTCAGTTGAGGTGGTTCGGGCATCTGATCAGGATCCTCCTGGGCACCTCCCGCTGGAGGTGTCCCGGGCACGTCCCACTGGTAGGAGGCCCCGGGGTAGACCCAGAACACACTGGAGGAATTACATATCTCGTCTGGCCTGGGAACGCCTTGGGGTCCCCCAGGAGGAGCTGGAAAGTGTTGCTGGAGAGAGGGACGTCTGGGATGCTTTGCTCAGCCTGCTGCCCCCGCGACCCGGCCGGTGACTTGTTTTATGTGGACATGCGCAGAACCTGCCAAAGAAAGCCTGGCTTAACAGAGCAAGTTTATAAACACCTTTGTGTTACGTGTTATCTCTGACTGAGGCTTTAGGGTTTGTTGGCCCAGCTCAGATAAAGAGAGCCTGGCTCCGTTGAACTGTCTTTGTGGTACAGCCCTCATATCCTTACATACCACTGACCTTTTCCTTTCTCTCTTCCTTTTATGGTTTTATTCTTCACCTCGTGTAACACTTCACCCTCGTATTATTGTGTTCTCACTCTGACATTGTATTATGTAAAGGAGAGGGAGGAGGGAAAGAGTCCCCATGAGCTACAGACAGCCACTTCACTGTGCTGTCTCTCTGCAGTCTTATAATGCCGTCAGCACATTCCTCTCTCAATCTCACACACACACACACACACACACACACACACACACACACACACACACACTAGGAATCCCCCTTGGCTGAAACTTCCTTCTTTCCTGAAGACTTGCCTGCAGGAGCCTTACAGTGCTCACAGTCAAAACATGATGTAACTGTGACTGTGTGTGTGTGTGTGCGTGCCTGCGTGCGTGCGTGCGTGCGTGCGTGCGTGCGTGCATGTGTGTGTGTTTGCTGCCTCACAGCGACCTTAGCTGAACTCCTGAGGATGGTTCAGGCTCCTTGTGTGGTTACACATCCTCTCTGACTACCTCGGGCCTCCTGCCTGTGATGTTGATGTGACTGAAAACTGTTTACATGTCAGTGACACCATATCAACTACTGCAGTCACACACAGCCGCTCTTCTTCCTTCAGGACCGAGGAGCTGTGGTGTCATCTATGTTGCTTCACATTCCAGCTTGTCCCTCTGTTGCCTTGTGGCTCATACACACATCATATAAACTGTATGCACTTTGTTGCATTCTCCTCCACATGAGCATGAATCAACCTTTTAATACTCTTATTTATGTCATGTGTTTCAAATAGGATGATCTACTCTAAGACAGTCATGTTCTTAATTGTGCCTTTCCTTGATTTTTATTTCTGTTAAAAACATGAGTGACACAAAATGTTTCTGCTTAATAAGAGCTGAGATTTGTTGTTGTTCTCCAGGTGTAACAATGAGAACGAATGGTACCAGATCCACGAGAACATCATCCGCAAGTCCAGCACTAAATACACAGCTCCTAGCACCAACTACGGTAAGACAGACACGGTGTGTGTGTGTGTGTGTGTGTGTGTGTGTGTGTGTGTGTGTGTGTGTGTGTGTGTGTGATTTTATCAGCCTCTCTCGTTGCCAAGTCTGTGCAGATCTGTAACTGTGTATTTTTTTCCTAGTAACAAAAAAGTCACCTTGTTACCTCTGTTAGAGCACATGGCACAGAGGCTTGTTGATTTTAGGAGCAAGAAGTGCAACAGTATTTGTGTTACTGCATTATTAAGTGAGACAGCACTTAATCGACAGCTTTACAAACACTAATAAACGCAGTTAGACACATAAACACCGAAGTCATAAAGTCAGTCACAAAACAAACACGCATGCCTCCCAGCAGCAGTCTGGAGAGCAGCACGCACTCTGACTGACACATGCATGTCAGCACTTGACATCAGCTAGAAAATTGTCTTAATTGGTGTCACTGCAGGGAACTGTCAGCCTCATGCACTTTGTAAATGTGGTTATTCTCACCTGCGGCTGTGAGCTTATTTCAGAACAGAAATGTATTAACACGTATTGTTCAGGTTATCAAATAATAAAGATGTGCTGTGCTTTGTAGCGCAGGGACTCACTGTTAGAGCTGTGATCAGGCCCTAAACATCAGGCCCAATCTTATTCTGCATAATGAATGAATATTACATACTTTGAAAAGCATTGTGTTTAATATCACAATGAGAGTTTGCATGCATAATATGATATTAATTCCACTACAGAAGAGACTTGATGATCACTAAAATTAGGTGCGGATATGGATTTGGATATATCGGTATCAGGTTATCGGCCAGATGAGTTGCTATATATTGGATATCAGCAAAAACTCTCATTTATTACAAGCTAAGGTCAACTTCAGTGTTTTCAGTGTGGTAACAGATATTCATGATACGATCTCCGACATGTACCTTCTCCTACTGAATGTTCAGCACAGCCCAAAAACTCCATATGCCATATATATTAAATAGAGATTGTATGACTTTGCTTCTCATTGAGCAGCCAGGGTTGTGATCAGTTGATGGCAACACAGCCCATAACATTCCTCATGACATTACGCATACTACAAGGTCTACCTAAAGAAAATTAGAATAAACAGGAAACTTTCGCAAACCTGACCTGATTCAAGCCCGGGGGAATTTAAAAAAAAAAATTCCAGCCCAGCTCGGCCTGAACCCAGCAGGTCAGGTCAGGCCCAGTCAGGTTCAGGTAGAGAATCAAAGGTCGACTCATTGTGCCTTCAGTTTGAGAAAGAGCTCAGGTCAAAGTTTCAAAACATCAAAGCTATCATCACTTTAAAGCTTCCTGATGCAATAGATAAACCTAAACACACTCAAAGAAAAGCCAGTCTCTGTAGTCATGACAGTAATCACACAAGTGTTCAGTGATACAGGAGAAATGTCCTGACTAACTAAGCTGCGAGTGAATTTCTCCGTCCATCCCTGCAGGTCTGATCATCTCTCTGCAGCTGCTGAGGGGCGACATGGAGCAGGTCCGCAGGGAGAACCCTCTTATCTTCAGCAGGGGGGTGGCCATGACACGCAAGCTGGGCTTCCCCGATGTCATCATGCCAGGTGAGACAGCCACGTGTAATGAAGAGGGGTGCGCCTCAGTTCATTTGTTTGTGGAATGAGAGTCAAGAGGAGGAATTTGCAAAATGATTCCAGATGTTTCAGTGGCTGAGTGGTGAAACATGTTTCAAGTTTACGGTTTCAGTCCACTGAATTATTCATTTAGTCTTTATTTAGTCTTGGTTTATGAAATTAACCTTGACAGACACAACGCTATCAGCTGTTCACAGCCACTAAACAAATAAGAGATAATGAAAAGAGATGTGCTTCAGTAAATGTTTCCTCCCTCATAATTGAAATATTACAAACAACCTTTAAACTTCCTCAGATTTGTCTGTGTCACGAGAAACTGTTGTGTGTCACTGTGAAAATATTATATGTGAAATTGTTGTTATTATTATATTGTTTCGAACCAGAATCACTCGCTCTCTGAGAGAAGATTTGTAGTTTTTTGATTGTAACAAAACAGAACAGACATGTACAATAAGGACAAGACCATGGAGTTCCAGCAAATTCACAAACAAGCAATATTATTGTAAAGCTGATAGGCTACATGGGTTTTTAAGAAGGCATAAATTTAAATTAAAAAAGAAATAGATGTAGAGGTTAGATTGGTTTTTTTGTTTTGTCTGAAAATGAAAACATGTTTTTCCTGTTTTGGAACTGTGGTTTAGTTTCCTGGTTAGGTTAACATCCACGTTTCTATTTGGCTGTAACCTGATGAAGACACTCTGAAACATGTCAGCCACCAATAAGGCGGACACGTCTGTGTTTGTGTGTGGATGCTGTGGTGTCTGTGGAATAAGATCACACATTTGGGATGGGCATTTTTAGTAATGTTTATATTTCAGTACTCAAATACTGAAGAGTACACTCGCAAAAGATACATATATATATGAAATAAGAATAGGAATCAAAATTGGAACACAACATAAAACAAGTGCAATCTATAATTAATTTACTGAACAGCCAGGCTTCAATCAGCCTATTAAAGCATGGATTCAAAGTTAACATAGGAAACTTTATGTTGCTGCCATTACAAAGGTTAGACACAGCGCTGAAGAACCGCTCTCTTCCTGGTCAGCTCAACATCTGCCCAGTAACAAACTAACATCGACATCAACAGCTCGACCCTGTTGTTAGACCCGTTCATAATTGTTAGGTAATGTTAGCCATGTGATGCTAACAGTTTGGCCCATCACTGTGTCACTCCCACCAACTGCACAGAGCTCATACTCCCTCAGCAGTAGTGTCATGATAATCAGAGAGAGTGACAGCAGGGCAACGGGGTGCTGAGCGAAGGGATACACACTGCACACAGGTCTTCAAGGAAATATGATTTTACCCATTTTGAATGGTAAACAGAAAAGTGTAGGTTGGGCTGCAATTACTCAATACATTCAGCAAATACTGACATACAAATTGAGTGTACAAGTAATCGAATAACCACATCAATAGCAATCTAATCTCAGCAATCTCAAACGAACACCCTCTCCTTTTAAAAAAATATTGAATAATAAATTAACACTGCATGCAGCCTCCACCCCTACACCACCTCACCACAAACATGTCAAATATATTTACTCCTCTAGCATGAAAGGATAATGTGACAGCAGCATGAAGCTGACAGATCAGATGGTTTCTTAAAGATACATTACTTTATTTTCTGTCTAAGTGCTGATGGTGAATACTTTAAATCATAGAGAGAGAAATCCTCCTCAGAACCAAAGAGATTTACATTTACCCTCAAACTGCCCTCCAAAACAGACAGAATGAAACAGTCAGGCTGCATTGTTATCTACACCTCTCTCACATACATTAACAATGCATGGCACACACACACACACACACACACACACACACACACACACATATAGCGTCCCCTCAGGAAGTGATGGAGTGAGCATTTAACTCCCATCTTTAAATGGTGACATCTCCTCTATAAGGACAAGCTGAGATGATAAATGAATCCACACACGTTAACACAGGTCATTAGTCTTGTGTATGTCAGAGGTATTCAGCTTTAATGTGTGTGTGAGTCGAGATGCTGTGTGTGCCTCAATCTGTGTTTGTGGACACTACGTACCCAGAATATCCAGCTCTGCGTTGGGTATAAGGTCACGTTTTACTTTATACAGTCCAACATCACAGTTTAACACGGTTTACGGTGTTTGTCAGACTTATTACGATTTGGATTAAAAAATGAATACATATTTGTTTGTTTATTATTTTGCAATGTCTCCATCCTGCTCCTCAGGTGACATCCGTAACGACCTGTACCTGACCCTGGAGCGAGGGGACTTTGAAAGAGGAGGGAAGAGCGTTCAGAAGAACATTGAAGTCACTGTTTATGTGCTGTACGCTGATGGAGAGATCCTAAAGGTTGGGAAGCTTTGCTGCTACACACCCTCACTACATGTACAGTATATATGAAGCAGTATAATGTAATGTGTATGTTTAATAATAATAACAAGTGAAGGCAATTTCTGAAGAAATTCTGGTGGGAATTCTGAATGTTGAAAAGCCGATGCTGCGCTGAATTTCTGGCTTAAATGTGTCAGAAGGTGAAGAAGTAAGAATATTTGGAAAAGGTTTAATTAGTATGAATGTCACTGAAAAGTTGAATGATACCAGTAATGTAAAAAGATGTCAAATATTTTATTCATTTGATTTAAGCTAACACATGTGCCACCATGATCCAAGAAACCTCTCCTATACTTTCCAAAAACGTTCCCAGCTGTTCTCACGTTGTGGCAATGACAACATTTTCTCCCACTAAACAGTACAAGATCTTACACTGGGAAAGATAAGGTAAACAGGTGCATCCGCCAGAGACAGTTTATGTGTGTTGGCAGGCAGGGCTGGAGTGGTTGATGACTCATTTGCAGCCCTGGGGTTCCCTGCCTCAGATCGACCCACTTTAGATTACGACCTATTATAACCTTACAGGTTAAGTCTACAATAGCGCACTGTTCTCTAAAGCCTTGTAATTCAGTGTGTTTTTCTAAAATATTTTCCAATTCAGTGCAAGTAAGGGTTGCTTCACAATGTAGATTTATTTCAACATGAGTGCACATCTCCAACATTATTCTTTACAACACAACATCCTTTTCAACAATATCAGAATCTATATTCTGTTCAAATAAGTGTTCACAGATACCCAAACCTTAAAAATTAAATAAAAGAATAAATAAAAATATTAAATATAAAATTGAAAAAAAAAAGATAAATAAAAAGTGTTGCACTCTCTAATAACACTATCTCTCAGGGTTTTTTCGAGACCAAGGTGGCAAAGGCCTGTGGCGGGGGTCATCTTGAAAGCTGTAGTTTTAGATACAGTCCCCCCCTCTATTAAATACGAAAGGAGGCCCCCACATGCTTGAGCTTTACACTGCTGACTTGTATAATCAGAACAGACATGTCCTGTGATTTTCAGCCTTCTATGATTATATTCACCCTTTACAGCAGGCACATCCTGACAGCTGAGAATATTACTGTCAGGTATTATCCCCCCCTCTATTAAATATGAAAGGAGGCTGAAAATCACAGGACATGTCTGTTCTGATGATACAAGTCAGCGGCCCTGAAATGTGTGTTTTCTTCTATAATACACATTCTACATCTCGGAGGAGACGTCTTTCCACATATGGACTTCCTTCGCCTTTCAGACGGGGCAGAGCTCCGTGGGAAACAGTAGGAGAGACACAGCCCGAGGGGGAACCGGGATCTGACACAATAGTAGAGGGAGAAGCAGGTCCGTGAAGCTGTGGGCCGGACAAAAAAACAATCGCGTCGCACCGAATGCGCGCGGCTAAGGCGTCACTTTGGGTTGTGAGCGAGCCAAAAAAAAAAAAAAAAAAAAAAATGAGCTGCCAGTGGAGGCGGCCCAGGGACAGCAGTAGCAGCATACGTGATACCAAGTGCCATGACTGAACACTGGCCCATAGAAAAGAAATAACTGAACACCGGCCCAATAAAAAAAATAACTGAGCACCGGCCCTCGCGGCCCAAACGTCAGACCGGCCCACCGGGTATTGTCCCAGTCCTCCCGATTAGCCACACCAGGCCTGTTGGCATGTCTGGTGCAGTTCAGTTTACATGCAAAGTAATGTCTCTCTCTGCCTCCTCCTGCAGGACTGCATCAGCCTGGGTTCAGGTGAGCCCAACATGCCGGAGCACCGCTCCTTTGTGCTCTACCACAACAACAGCCCTCGATGGAGTGAGGTGATTAAACTGCCAATTCCCATTGACCGCTTCAGAGGGTCCCACCTGCGCTTTGAGTTCAGACACTGCTCCAGTGAGTAACTACTGCTACTGTAGTATTCACAGTGATGGTAGAGTTTAATGATAACTTTTTATACATAGACTTAATGCAAAGACGTGGCCCATGGCCCAATTATGTCAGTGAAAAGAAGATTAACAGTGTGAGATGGATGCAACTCTGCTCGTCTTTTCACGACTTAATTAAGAAATAAATTGGTTCTTTCCATATGATTGTGAAGTTTCTCATAAAGTGAAGTTTCATCTTCACTGGAATAGAACTTACTGACCAAAGACATCTGTGCAAAGAGTCAAGCAATTAAAGCAAATCCAGTAGAAACTTTGCCGCACTCTGAAGTCCCTGTATCTTTCAGTCTCTAACTGTATGTCTTTGTCTCCTGTCACATTCCCACTCACTCTGCAGCAAAAGACAAAGGAGAGAAGAAGCTGTTTGGTTTTTCCTTCACTCCTCTAATGAGGGAGGATGGAACCACTCTTTCAGACGAGAGCCATGAACTCTACGTTTACAAGGTGAGACACAGTTGCAGAGTCAGTGCTGCACTGTTTGCCTCCCTGTTTGCCCCCTTAATGCTTTCTTGTTACTAATCACAGAGCTTTACCACAAAGTGACCTACCACCCTTTTGTCCTTGCAGAGTGTCGTGGGGAAGTGGGTGAAGGTTTTCAGCAATGTTTGAAAGGATGCTTCTTCTGGATATTTATTCTGTGGTGTTAGTGTTATCAAACCAAATGACCGTACAATTTTCTTGAACAGCTATGAAGTTTACACAAAGTAACATCTGCCCATATCCTTTAAGGGAACACTGGCCTTCTCTTTGATCAGCAAAGTCAGCGACATTTCACTTCCACCAGTTAAACCACCATAATAAGACCATGGCAACTGTGTCCAACACACAGCCTTCTGATGTTTGTCTTCTGTTTAGTTTTTGAGATTTGCGAGGTTGCAGGTGTTTCCTGTTGGTACAGAGTGAGAGAGAGATTGTTTTTAAGTCTTTGATGGTAAAATGTTCGTCTCTGTCCTCCTCTTCCTTTTGGCTTCAGTGTGATGAGAACACCACCTTCAGTAACCACGCCCTGTACCTGGGCCTGCCCTGCTGTAAAGAAGACTTCAACAGCTGCCCCAGCATCCCCTCCAGCCTCATCTTCCAGCGCAGTGCCAAGGAGACGTTCTGGATCTCCACACAACTCTCCTCCACAAAGCTCACTCAGAATGGTACGCAGCTGGTCCAACATTTTTATAAGTCTACTTCCCAGGGACAGCCAGAGTTTGAGTGTGTGTTGTCTGTGTGATAATGTAAACGTATGCGTAAATGTATACTATGCAGGGTTGTCATTTGCTGTTAGAAACATACTTGCTAGCAAAAATGTAAGTAAAAGTCAATGCCTTTTGTTTGGCAGCACTGTGTCTCTTGGATGGCTGCTGCTTACAGCTTGGCACCTGGTCACTAACTTGTATAAAGCCCTGACATCATGTGAGTGATGTGGGGATACGTGCCCTTAAACATCCCAAACACCAAAAAGAAAAAGAAAATAAGAAAAAAAGCAGACAGAGGGCAGAGTCTCTGCAGAAAAGTGCACCGCCACACACTGAGAGTTGCTCATACGAGATGACTGACAAGGATTTAGAAAAACACTGCACAGTGTATATTTAAACGTGCAACTTAGTGACACAGTGGTATCCTAGTCTTTATCATTCAGGGGAATTGTGGTGAGGCTGCAACAAGGAAACCCCACACATTTTATGATTCTATATTTAAGAAGCAAATAAAGCTTTCCTATTCACCCTACTAGTGTCAGAACCATTTACACACATATGTATTTGATTCAAATGTTTAAATGTTGGCATGACATGTTATACAAGTGCCGATATAATTTAAGTTTATACTGCAGTTTAGCATGGTTTAAACAGCATCTTTGGAACATGGTGTGTGGAAGATACTGTGAACTCTGCGTAGGTTTAGCTTGTGTTACAACGTATGTGATGAGAACAGACAACAGTGAATTGGAACATCATGTTGGACATGTACATTTTTACTCAGATAAACTCATTCAGATTTTTTCCTGCCTCCTATGAGCACGCTGAGTCTTCACACAAGTGTTGAGCTTAACAGTAGCTGGAGTCAAAACTGAGATACCTTGCAGACTAGGTGGCCGAGGAACTTGGAGCACAGTACAACTGCCACCACAATTAGTGTTCGTTTTTTTGGTATTTGACATTCTTGTTGTCTTCCAGTGGATCTCCTGGCCCTGCTGAAGTGGAAGGCCCACCCAGACCGGGTCATGGACATTCTTGGCCGGCTACGACACGTCAGTGGAGAAGAGATAGTCAAGGTGAGATTTAGCCTGACAAAAATCTGTATCAAAGTCTGTAACAAAAATAGCCACATGTTGGAGTAATGGATTCATACTGAGGAAGTTTTCTTAACCTGAATACTTTAATGGCTCATTTCTATGGGTAGAAAATATTAACATGATAGACACAGTGAACAAACAGTCAGGAGCTGAAACTGAGTAACTGCAGTGTAAGCACATCTCACACACTGAAAACATTTTCCTAGACAGACTCAAGACCTTTGCACACCAAGTCTGTTTTTCCTGTGTGTTTTTCCAATCCATCATCCGATCAAAGACTTTACACAGAAGCTTTGCACAATATTGTTCTATTCATTAGAAAAATTCCCAATGTGAGACAAAATGTATAGACATATTTAGTCCCTCGTTTCTCTCCACTAGAGCTACCTCCTTGTGCAGGATGTGCAAAATTATTGAATTATGAAGACAAAGTCAGTAAAACTAAATAATCAGCGTGTCTAAGATCAACATGTCTACAGCCAACAGGTCTCAGGTTAAATCCCTCATATCTGCTTTTACATGAATTGACCTTTATCAGTCAAACCTGATCACAGCAAAAGTACCTAATGTTTCCAGAGCAAATGCAACTCTGTCTGTCTGTATGTGTGACAGTTTCTCCAAGACATTCTGGACACATTGTTCTCCATCTTGGACGACAACACCGACAAATATGGACCACTGGTGTTCCAATCATTGGTAAGTTTGTGTGCAAGAAAACATAACTCAAGACAAAGTTAAGATCTCGCAGTTCTGTAGTTTGTGAGTGAGCCTGAGTTAAACAAGTCTCCCAAGAGCCAACTAGAAGCGGAGATCCTCTTGAAGTCAGTCCAATAACAGACACTGTCAGCTTCAGTCCATTTTCATGTCTGTTATCTGTAAAGCACACTACACACAGAGTCTGACTGACTGATTGGTTATTTACAACATATTGGAACACAGTTTCTCTCCAGACACATACATATAAGGCTTCATGTTTCCCATTTGTTTATCATTATTTTAACATCTCCCTCTCTGTGTGCCAGGTGTTCATTATAAACCTCCTCAGGGACAGTAAATATTACCACTTCAGGCCGGTGATGGACACGTATATCCAGAAGCACTTTGCTGGCGCACTGGCTTACAAGTAAGTGTTGTACTATCTATTGTGCGATCCAGTGGTCAATGCACTGGCAAACTAACCTCTAATACACTCTCTTTAAAGATATGCAGGTATGTGTGTGTCTGAATGTCTGTTTGTGTTTTTGTCGAATACACTGCAGGATACCATTCCTCTGAAATGTCATGCGCTCTCCTTAAATTTAATTTTCTAAATCTGCCTACAGCCCTGATGTTGAAGTTGTTTATCATTCTCTCAAGTAAACTTTTGTTAATGTGGTTTGCATTTTACCAACTGTCTCCGTCTATAATAGAGAAATGGAGGGCTTTTGTTGTTATTTCTGGTTTGTAGTATTTGTGAATTAATGACCACTTCAGTGTGAGTCCAAGAAAAGCCACACTAGTGAGTGTCCATTGCTTAAGTTATGCTCTTGTCAGTGCAGTCAGAACAGAGCTGGTCACAATATCACAGGTCTTGGCTGTGTTGTTTAAGCTCCCGCTCACTTTGTTTTTAAGTCTTGGCCATACAACATAATGCTCAAGTGTCTCATGTCACAATTTTTTAACACAGTTAAATGTTCGTTGTGTTTCAGGGAGCTGATCCGCTGTCTGAAGTGGTACATGGACCGCTCTGCTGAGGTGGTCAGACAGGACCACATACAGGAAGCAATGAGGGTAAGAGCCACTGACTGAAGCTGTTAGTTCTTTGATGTCTGTGTGGTGTGTCTGGGCCTTACGCCAGAATTCCACTGGATGTGAGTCTGTTGCGGAACAGCTGTGTTGGTCATTCGCTGTGTGCTCCGCCATCCGTCAATACCCACTGGCTGCGTTTGTGGTGTGGAGCGGTGCAGCTCCGCCGAAAAGCGGGAGTCATGAGGACCCACTAGATCTCACGAATTCATGCATAATCGCACAATATAACAAGATGTAGTTTCCATAAACAGAACCACAAAACCAGAGGAGTAGTAGGAAGACATCTGGGTGCACCTCCATGATTACCATCTCCTCGTCCATGGTGTCAACGGGGTGAAATGACGTCTGGAAACCTCTGACCTGTTGACTTCAGGCCTGCCTCCGCCCATTATGACGTTTTCAAGGTGTAGTGCAGGGAAATATGATCCGCCGTGAACACTGTATTTTATTTTGAAAATTAACCGGTTTTATTTTGTTTCTGTGCACGATTTCCTGCCCCGCACGATCTGCTCTGTGCTGAATCGCTGCATTGTGCTCCAGCATCCGGCAAAAATAGAAGTCCTGCGTATCTGTTGCAGAGGGCTCCGGAGCGCCGCAGCTGTGACGGAGCCGGAGCGCAGCACAGCCGCGGCCGGTGGAAGCACACACATTGACTAGAATTGAAACGTATTGGCTCCGCTGCCGTTCCGGAGCGGAGACGGTGGAATTTGGGCCTTACAGCCCCCTCTCGAAAATGTCCAGTTTGCTCTGATTGGTCAGCATTTCTGGGTCCTCCATATCTCGGCATTTCTACACCATCATTGCAGCCGCAGAACGACTGTATCGAAGAATAGCAACACTTTGGCCATTAAAAATCACCCTCAAACACAACTGGAAATCTTATAGCAGGAATATGTTCCAAAACTAGGAGAAGTTAACAACATCCATGACCAGTATTACGTTTCCCTGGTGTTAGCATGTAGCTACATGTAGCAGTGTATGTAATATAAACACTTACAGCAGCGTGCTGAGAGCTGATGACCATAAAAATAAATCAGTAATGAGCTGATGTCAGGCTGTAGCCAAAGCAGAAAAAACATTGCAAACAGAGAATTCAGAACCAACTGAAGCCTGAAGTTTTTGCTCACAAGGATTAATTTTACTTACATTTACCTCATTATTTAAAACTTTGGCAACTTTTAATATGAATATCCGACATTGTAACATTATATATATATATATATATATATATATATATATATATATATATATGAAAATTAGGAAGCGCGAAATGGTTCCACATTAAATCATAGTTTATACTGTGTCCATTAATTAGTGTCCCAATGTTTAATACCTTCCCCTGCATTTCACTTTACCTTATATATCCACAGACTGCAGGAAAACTACTTATGAACTCAGTATGAGGAGATAAATTACTCAAGTAAACGTCTGCACATTAAAGTATAGTTATACTTTTAAAACTTTTAATGCGATTATGTTTTCCATATGTGTTCACTTTTTACAAATATGGTGTTTACACTCTTGCTTAGATTTTATGTTTCATTAAGTAGAGAAAAAAGAGCTAGAGCTCCAGCTAAAGACATTTTATAGTATTAAAACAGAAATGCTCCAACTTGGGTAATGAATCACTGGTTTTCCCTCCTAGTGTGTTTCCTTTATTCCCTTTGGCTTTCACAAACAAGAAGTTGCAGATATTCTACCCTGCCTCAGTGATTTATCTTCACAGAGTTTTTAAGTGAAAACCAAAGGGCTTTATCAACATCTTTACACCTTGGTAATTCTTCCCACTGAATGTCCTCACGCAGCCTGCAACAAAAGGCTGACTCCACCATTTTCACCATTGCATCAGTATTATTGTAGGCAGAGCTCAGAATAGAAGCTGATGTAGAGAATGTGCCATTTAACAGCACCTTAAATTATTTATCAGACTCAAACACTCGTCTCAAATGGGTCACACTGTCATGTTAAAGTGGACGGTGTGAATTATTGAGGATAGTTTTGACACATGCTGCAGCTGTGGGCGCAGATCTGAGTTTTTATCCATATTTTAACAAGTTTGTCTGCGTCCATGTCCGCTGAGTTTTAACTTGTATCTGTTTGTCTCCGTCTTGTACAAACTGTGCTCTTGTTCACCCTTTGAGAAAATTAAAGACAGCTTTATTTAGCTTTAATCTGCTTCAGCTAACATTTTCAAATAATCATATGTCAAAGAAAAGCAAAATGAACAATTAGCTAAGTAATTCTACTCATGTTATACTGAGCTCATTAGAAGAGTGATTATATTCAAATTAAATATTTATGCTTAAGAAAACAATCATATCTACTCTTAAAACATATTGATGATGTAAAGTGAAAACGAATTGTTCATATTTATTTTGCCTCCACGCCGGCGACAGTCATGACTGGAGGCATTATTGTTGGGTCGTCCATCCATCCGTCTGTTTGTCCCACTCTTGTGAAAACAATATCTTAAGAACGCCTTGAGGAAATTTCTTTAGACTTGGCACAAATGGCCACTTGAGATCAACTATGAGCTGCTTAGACCTTTATGGCGAAAGGTCAAAGGTCAAGATCACTGTGACCTCACAAATCATTTTTTGGGCCATAACTCAAGATTTCACACGGTAATTTTGACAACATTTCAGATAAATGTCTAACAGGATAATATGTTGATGTGATAATATTTTATATTAAAAAGGTCAAAGGTCAACTTCAATGTGACATCATAATATTCTGCAAAAACACTTTTCTGGCCATTACTCAGCGTCATATCTCAGGAACAGAAGGGGAGACATTTGGTCATTTTGGTCAGGTCTTGAAACTGTGCTGATTGTATAGATCTTCTGTGTGCGAAGCATCCATGTTTTCACTGACATGGATGGAAACTGTCAGAGAAACTTGCCTGCTGTGCGGAGGTCATACAACCACGAGTCAGCATTCCTAGTTAAACAAGACTTTTTGTTCAAATTCAAGTTTGAACATTGCACACTTGAACCTCTGTCTCTGTTCTGAAATGGGTGTATATTAAAATTTTCAGGTAAATGTTTAAAGGAATATCTCACCCTTCCAAATGATCATTTCCATGTTTCATGAAGTGTTTTTCTTTCATAACTTTACGGTGAGTGACGAATTTTCAAAAAAAAAGAAAATTCTTGATGAATTGAAATCAGTAGGGATCACATGTTAACAACAGCAAAACTATATCAGATCATCAGCTTACAAGCTGCTCTCTGCTCCAGCAGAAAATCAGAGCTCTACTTCGCAAACACATGCATTGTCATGAAAAATTACTCTTTAAAACACTTCTGTATAAACAGTGAAGGTGCGCTACTCGTCCACACATGAGACTGTTTATGTGGTAAGGGTGTTAAATAGTAAGGTATTAGCAAAAATGCACATGTTTTGGAAGTACTGAGAATATGACTGGACAAATGAGACTTGGATTATGAGTTGTGTGAGAGTTTGTAAAAGGATGTTTTGATATAGTTTTGCTGTTGTTAAATGTGGACCACACTGACCTCAGTCCATCAAGAAGTTTCTAAGGTTTTTGATTCTTGAATTTCCCAATTCAACGAAACAGATGAGTGACTGATATTAAAATGATAATTCGGCAGGTGAAGTATTCCTTGAAAGTGTTTAAGTCTTTCTGGAATGAAATGATGACAATTTGAATAACAGAAGTAAAAACCATAAGGAAAGCTCAACATAGAGATGCTTTTATGAAAATAAAATATTTATTTTGTGCTTCCTTGTTTCTGTCTCTCAAAACACACACACACAAACGTCCATCCTCAGGCTCTGGAGTATCTGTTTAAGTTCATCGTCCAGTCTCGCATCCTTTACTCTCGGGCCACTTGTGGTATGGAGGAGGAGCAGTTTCGCACCAGCATCCAGGAACTGTTTCAGTCGATCCGCTTCGTCCTCAGCCTAGACAGCCGCAACTCAGAGACCCTCATCTTCACACAGGTGAGAAAACACACACACACACACAGACTCTACAGATCTCTACAAAATGCTTTGTTTTTAGGTTTTTGTTCTTAATTGTTTATTTATTTTCTTTAAAGAATCATCTCATGGTAAAGTTGATGTGCTTTCCTTGTTTAAGTAATTTCCTTTTTCACAGCTGAAACTGCCACATGTTGCGTCTCTGTAGTTTAGATGAGACTAATCCAGTGTTTTCTTGTAGTTAAGATGTTTCCATTTCCTGTTAGTTGCTGTAATCTGACTTTTATCTCCTTTATGTACCTTTCTGTACCTTGGACCTTTCCTGGCTGCCCTCCCTCACCTTCTCTTTCAATCTCCCACAATTCTTTGCTCCACCCTTTGGGTCCTTAATATGCCTCCTCCCTCCACACCCACACACCGCAGGGCTCCCAGCCTTGTCCAGCCCCAAATCAAGCCCCAGGCCCTGGCGTTGGGCCGGCCGCTCCTTTAGCACTAGCCCCTGGCCCGGGCCAAGCCCAGCCCCCTGCCCCAGGACAGGCTCCTGGCAGCGGGCAGGCCAACTGCACTCAGGCCTGGAGCGCCAACGCTCTGCGGCCGTCTCCACTGTCAGTAAGTAGACGGATGAAAACCAAAACACCCTGTTCCTTGTGTGAAGCCCAGAGTCCTAATTCACCTGTTCGGCGTTTTGTGAGCCTAACGTCACACTATGATCCTGCACAGCCACGACTGCTTTACACAAACACATGTTCCTGACATGACCTGCACTGACTGCTCACTCACACTAATGATACACTGACTGAATGTAAAGATGGATGACTCATCCCCACTTCCTCCTACTGTACAAAAATGAAGCCAAAATATCCCGGATATGGCCGCTGACGTCTTTAGCTGGTGATGTCATTTGGAGGCTGCGCAGTGGCGATCTCTGCAGCGTAGTGTTCCCACCCATTTACCTGTCCGACTACTCGTGAGCAGCACGTTTGATTGCGAGCACTCAGATTGGCTCACACAGTTGTTAATCATGACATCACACCTCCTTTTTATAGCTTCAGTATCTAATTAGTACCAAACTTATCAGAAAAATTAACACCTGAAGACACAGCAGTGTGATGAGAGCTAGCTGAAATGAAAATTTATCTGACATGTGCTTCACTCTTGGGGAGCTGTCATGTTGTCCATCTTTATAATACAGTCTCTGCTACAAACCAATATCACACATTTCTAACTGTAAGCACACATCTGATTCCTGTCATTTCCTCCCCCCAAAAAAATGTTCTACCTTGTGCCATTACAGTAAAATTCAACACTCTCAGCTCCCAGACTCACATCACACCCTGAAGACTGGCTGCTCATTCACATGTGAAGAATAAATAACAGAAATGGCTTCCTCCTCTCTTCCTGTGAGGCAGTGAGCTGCACTAAAACATCAGAGAGACTAAATTTAAACATGTACTGGTCACCAGTCCTGCACCAATGAAAAGCTGAAGCTCCCATTAACCCGTTGTGGTCATGAAGATTTATGTTATTTTTATCTTTAGGTGAAGTCATTAAAAAAAAACTCAACAATGAGTAATTGATAAGTTGATAAACAGAAATAAAGAGTCAGCAACTATCCTGATATTTGATGAATCATTAACAACAACAAACCAATTAATTTAATCACAAATCTGACTTCAAACAGATTTTTTTTTCTCTGACATTTTATGGACAAAGTGATTAATCAGCTCATCAATAAAAAGTTAGAAGCCTATTTGATCATGAAAATAATGCCATAATCAAAGAAACAAGTATTGTCACCAGGGATTCATCCAAGAATCACATCAGACAGGTTTGACTGTTAAAGGTTGCAGAGGCCTCAGCTGCAACATTTGGAAATTATGAGGAAAAGGTGATATTTGTTTGTGGAGATCACCTCATTATCAGCGTGTTGTGCTGAAACTTGATCCGCATCACGTCCTTGGTGAAGATGAAAACTGTGCTGTTAGCTCAAGAAACTAAGATACAAAAAAAAACATGCTGTCTTCAAAGACACTGTTGATGTTCACCACCTTTCAAACCACCACAGTTATGTCCAGTAATAACCATCGTTCTTCTGCCAGAATCACAAACTGTGCAACACTGAGTCCAGCTGCTGCAAACACAAAACTGAAACCATTTTGTCCAAACACTAAAATCCCCGAAGCTCATCTGCTGGATTGTCCTTATTGTGATGAGTCACTAAAACAAGCAAATGGCTGCTGGAAGTTTTCTCCCCCTCTTGTTTGGTTACAAATTAATATCTTGCCGATATTCAAACTTGTGCTTTTTTTCTGAACCTTTTCCTCCTCTTTCTAAGATTGTGTCTTTTTCCTAATCTTTTAATCTTGCTGTGATTTCTTATCTGCTAATGAATGAACTCACTTCCATCTTCCTCGTCTGCTCTACCGTGTGTCTTTCAAATGTCTTAACTAGTGAAGAGCTGTATTGCAAAATGCAGTACTTGTGTTTGAGAATATTAGAGGCTATACTTGGTAGTGGGTGCTTGGCTCGAAGGCAATGTGAAAAAATAGAGTCTGCAGAGTAAAAAGCTCAGAGAACCCACATAAAGTGAACGTGTATGTGAGATGAGAAGCTTTACTCATCAGGCATTTTGGATTTCAGCTTTTCACTATGTCCACTAAACTCACCTCTGCTCCTCTTTGTTGTTTTTCAGAATGAAGTCACGGTCACATTTCTCTACACTACAAACACAGAGGCTCACATTATTAACCTTTCTACCCACTGTCTCTTCCCTGCTCTTTGTTTTTCCAACTTCCACCTCACTCGTCCTCTATAAAAACTCCTCTCATCCTCTCCTCTTACTCGTTTCCCCAGGCCGCTCTGTTGAACTCGTTCCCAGCCATCTTTGATGAGCTGCTGCAGATGTTCACGGTGCAGGAAGTGGCAGAGTTTGTGCGTGGCACTCTGGGCAGCATGCCGTCCACGGTGCACATCGGACAGTCCATGGATGTGGTCAAACTGCAGTCTATAGCCCGGACAGTGGACAGCAGGCTCTTCTCTTTCCCAGGTAAAGGTTTTAGTTACAACACACACACATGTCATCATCTGTCCTCTGATTTATACTTCTCTACAAAAGACTAGCGCGTATGTTACGGAATAAAGTGCACTATACTATATGGTGTTAAACATTGTGAATGAAAATTTTATGATGGGCTGATGTGTGAGAACCCTATACATATATATATAAAGTCATTTTAAGGCCATACTGATCATTCTAATGGTGGCATGGTTGTGCAGTGGTTAGCATTATCGCCTCACAATAAGAGGGTTCCTGGTTTAAATCCATGACTATCATCAGTGTTGTGAGCACTGATGATAGTCACTGATAGACTCAAATGGGTGCTGGTATCTCCTCTGCCGTCCTTTCTTGGTTGTCCGTTGTACTGACGCACCCAAGACAAATTTTTTGTTGCCATAAGTAGGCTCAGCTTCACAGCAGCCTGAAGACTTTCCATCCATAACTCTGCCATGTCAACCAGGTGACAGGCTGTAACTGACTTGACCAGCTGACTTTGCTACAAGCTGATTGGCTGTTGAGACAGGTGACATGCCTTATGTTCTAAAATCAGCCAATGGTGACTTGACTAGCTGAGTTACAGGTGGCACCATCAGCCTGAGTCAAGCTGAGATGGGACAGTTCACACCGCCAAAACTTTTCCCTGCAGCGTTCTGTTTCGTCTTGAATCTTTGGTCTGACCGGGACTTTTCATTAACCAAATACTAGATACTAATAAATGTCTTTGTGTGTGTGTGTGTGTGTGTGTGTGTGTGTGTGTGTGTGTGTGCGCGTGCCCTCAGAGTCTCGAAGGATCCTTCTTCCTGTTGTTCTCCATCACATCCACCTCCATCTGCGGCAGCAGAAAGAGCTGCTCATCTGCTCTGGAATACTCAGCTCTATATTCTCTATCATCAAGAGCAGCTCACTGGTAACACACACACACACACACACACATATACATGTACAGTATATACCAATAAAACACTGGGTGCACATACCAACAGTGTGTACAGTGTGGTCTAATGTGGGAGTTCTCAGTCAGCTGTCAACCTGCGATGAATTCATATTCATTATCAGTAAAGGAATCCCAGAAAAAAGGGACCCATGTTTATCAATTTAAAGTAAGTGTGATGTGACGTTTGATGTTCATCCTGATCTTGGCATTTGTACAATACTTTGTCAGATGGGCTCTTCCTCTACAGAGCATGAATGTCGCAGCAATAATCCTGTTTTATACAAGTGGAAAACTTATTGTTGCAGAGACATCAGGCTCTCTTTTGTTCTTCTCTGGTTCCGTTGCTTTGGTCTGAATTTAAAATAACCACGTCCATTTGAATTTAACAGATGGAAAATAAAAAAGAGTAGAGAAATAAATGTGGCATCAGGGGGAAAAAAGTCCCTTGAAACACTTCCTCTTTTTTTTTAAATACAAACCTATTTATTTATTGAACTATGTTGACTCATTTGTACATATGCATGTATTTTTATAATCATATATTTATTGCCTCATTCATTTATTTCAGGATTTATTTCATAGTCATATTTGTTTATTTATTTATTTATTTAAAATGAACTTAAATGGCACCCCATAGTCTTTTTTTTTCTCCTATGATTTTGAGAAGGTTGAACGTTGTCATTGTGTCATATTCTCACATCTTGGTGGCATCCAAAGGCATTAGTGGGACATTTGTAAGAAGAAAATTAGGTTCTCCCCAGTGTATCAGCAGATGTGCATCGTCAGGAGAGGCAAAAAGGCAAATGTTTGGGGCCCCCCAAAAATAACTGGTGAAAGGGGCCCCTGGTGGCCCCACATATTAGCATTTGACATTTTCACTCCAGCAACCGCAGCACAGAGTATCAAGTTAAAGAAAGTGTGTATACTGTAGTTTAGGCTATTTGTCCCTGAATAAATGCTACAGCTCGTAAAGACTCAAGCCAAGTTCTTGTGTCTTGCTTGTCACCAAGGGTTGGCACTGAGGTTAGTTGGGGTTTGCATGGGGCAGAGTCTGGGATCATCACTGTATATCTGAGATCTGTGAATACCAACATCGTGACACACCATGAAAAATAAAGAAGTTTCACTGTAGCTCTCTGTTCACTTCTGCCTTTCTTCCCACTTCTCCTTTTTTTCTCTCTGCTTTCCATCGCCTCATGGTTCCTCTCTCTATCCTCCCCCCACTCCCCTTTTCCTCTCAACTCTTCCTCCAGGACACGTCAGTGCAGGAGGAGGTGGAGATGATGGTAGAGTCCCTATTGGACGTCCTCCTGCAGACCCTGCTGTCAATCATGAGCAAGAGCCAATCGCAGGAGGCGGTAAGGGGTCAACGCTGTCCGCAGTGCACCGCGGAGATCACTGTTAGTAACTAACAATACGACTACTACGACTTCACCTCCCACTGTGCTCCTCCATGCACGTCTCTGTCCTTCGTAGGGCTGGGCAGTAATTTAATATTAGTGTTTAATGTCTTTTAAATATTATCATAATGTTACAGAGTCCTCGCTCCTTGAAATCACCAAAATATCTGAGAAGTGATTTTGTTTGACTCACTGGGATCAATACTTTGGTCAGTACAGTTAATGTGATAATTATCACTCTCAGTATTCATGCTATCTATATTGCCCTCCCCTAATCAGTCCATTAATCCATCCTGTCACTGACCCATGTGTCCATCAGCTCTTCACATCTTTTGTTATCTCTTCATTAAACATCACTCTTCATCCTCTTCCTCCTCTCTGTTTGCATGCTTGCATGGCTCAACAATTCTGAAATTCTCGTTTTGCTCCAGTTTGCATTCTGTCTTTATTAAATGTATTTCTGGAGAAGGAACAGTACGTCTCTTAGTTAGACTGTAGAGGTGTCATGTAAATGTGCATTGGACTACTTGAACAGTCTCTCAGACAGGTAAAGGGGGTTTTTTTCAGTATAGGCTGCAGTGAAACATGCAAATTCAATACATTTTAGTGATTGATTGTCACATGACTCTCCACCAGTCTTCATTCACATTTCACTTCTTTCATTTTTGGCTCAGTCTCAATCTAGCCCCTACATGCTGTATTCAGTACACCGCCATCAGCGTGTTCACTAGGAAAGTTTCTCTTATTATGAGCTTTATCAACTCCAGGTAGTGTGGAACATAAACCCATCCAACAGTGAGTCCTCACTGCCAGTAATTGGAAGTGTGAGTGCCAGATAACAGAGCAAGGATCATAAATTTTGGCCACACACACAAAAATTTAGCTGCATTTTCCTTCCACTGTCTTTTCATGGTGGGTTTAAACCACTAAATGAAACTAAAATAAAATAAAAGGAACCATCTCTTTGACTCCTACCCACATATACACGCATTGATTAAAAGATGAATATTACGGTGGCCAGTGAGGGCAAAATGCTACAAATACACACAGGCAAATAAAGAAGCATCTTCACCAACTTGAAAACACACAAATACATGAATTTGATGACACATAGCATACTGTAGTTTATCGACTGTCCCTCAGTGGTGTCGGAAAATAATCTAAAATGTACGTTTGTGTAATTCATCAAGTTTCAAGTATTAAGCGTCATGTTTATTTCTCATTTCTTCATACAGAGTACACAGAAACAAAATGTTGTCTCATAGGCCTGCATGAAACACTGGCTCTATGTAGGGCAGTTCATGTTTTTGTTTCAGCCTCTGTAGTGAGCAGCCCATCTGCAATAAGAGCGTTGGAAAACCGCTGATGTTTTTTAACATTAAACTGCTTTAGTCAGCGGTCATACTTGTTTACACATCTGTTTCGAGAGCTCTCAGGATAATTCATCTTCTGGTAATACCCTCCTGAACAACAGGATCTTAAGTCATCAGAGCAAATAGGTGAGCCTAGATTAGCATGTGGTCAGCGAGCCGCCCATCTCCAACATGCCAGTCAGTGTAGAGGAAACACTGATTTGTAACGTGAAACTGATTTCGTTTTTTTTTTCCAATTTAAATTACTGAGACCTCTGAGGATAATTCGGCTCCCAGTAAAAACCTTCTAACCAGGAGAAGTTTCAGCGGGTTGCAATCTGCAATTGTTTCCGTTCGTTTAATAGGTTTGATGTTTTCATGAGGATGATGAATGTTTTCTAAATGCTTTTTTTTCCGTCAAGTTGGTGAAGATGTTTCTTCATTTGTTTGAATTGTGTTCATTAGCAACACGTTTGCTCTTGTCGGCCACCATGGATTAAGCCATTACAAAGTATGTTAATCGTTTTTGGAGATAAATAATAAAACAGCACATAATAAACAGTAGACTTACTCCGCAGCTCTCGTAATGCAAGTGCCCCTCACTGCTGAAAGTTTGACCTCATACAGAGTGACAGTAGTGACAGGCTGGTGAGTGGGGATTGGTTTGGGAAAGTGCCTGAGTTATCATCATCTCTGATTGTTCACTTACTGCTGACTGCCCCCACGTGATTGGCTCACATGCCTGTCCCTGGTTTCCTATTGGCAGGGAGAGTATGTGTCATGCCTCCTGTCCCTCCTCCGCCAGATGACAGATATTCACTTCCAGCACCTGATGGAAAACTTTCAGAGCAAGGAGGAGCTCAAGGTACGGGACAGTGAAAACACTTAGTCATGACAACAAGGCGGGGTCAGCTCCTGCCTTTGTATCCAGTGATGCTAAAAGAAAAGGTCAACTTTTTGAACACTGACTTCTTCTTTCTTCTTTCCGTCTAATTTTCTCTCTTCAGGAGTTCTTGTTGAAGATTTTGTGTGTGTTTAGAAACCTGATGAAGCTCAGTATTTTCCCTCGTGACTGGAACATCATGAGGCTCCTCACCAGCAAGTAAGACACAGAATAATCTCCCAGATAGCACAGACACACATCTAACAGTTTGCATAGATCACTGACTCATTAAATAACATTAAAAAGCAACAACAACTGTTTGTGTGTTCCTGTTCGTCAGCATCATCCTGACCACAGCTCAGTACCTGTCTCCTGCTCTGCACAAGAACTTCACAGAAGCTGAATTTGACTTTAAGGTACGTGACCTTAACTCACGCACATTCAACACTGACAACATGGAACAGTTTACTAAACTATGAGTACCTTAGAAGTACTTTAACCATATTATGCTTTTACTTAAGTTAGGTTTTGAACTCAGGAGTATATCTTATGGTGGAGTATTTCTTGGCTGAAATGTTTGTCCGTGTCTGTGTGTGTTAGCAGGTGTGGAACTCCTACTTCAGTCTGGCGGTGCTCTACATCAACCAGCCCAGTTTACAGCTGGAAAACTTGAGTCCTGCTAAGAGGAAGAAGGTCTTAGACAAGTAAGAACACACACAAACAGGCACTAGCAAAAAAGGGAAGATCAGACACCACACAGTATCTGACACATTCATTCATTCTTTCTCACATTCCCACTCACAACAAGCAGAGACCATTACACAAACACTTGTTTGTGTAGACACACGTGGAAACACCCACACTCCTGCAGGCCTGGCTGCCAGCGTCATTACCATAACTATCGTGTGTCATCTGCAGCTAAAATGCTGAGAGTCAGATGTTGAAAGAACCCATTTTCCTCTTTGAAGTGAAGCAGCGCTACAAACTTGCCGACCTACTTTATCAATCCTGCAGGAGCACTTCTTTGCTCCAGGAAAGCTCATTTCCCTCCCTATTAGGCGTTTCCCACCAAATAGTCCCAGGACCGAGGGAGCCCCAGACACTGAACCTCCTCAGGCAGGAAGAGTTCCTCCAGCTTCTACTGAGTCTCCACATCTCAAGAATTGTGGAAATTACACCGACACGGATTAAAAAGTGCCGGCTGGATTGAGACGTTTGAGATGATGCAGCAAAATCCTGTGAGACTGTGATGTTTAAATGTAACCCGTGCAGAGGTGGAAAGAACTTAAACACAACACCTGTCTCCAGAGCACAACAGTGTTTAGTATTTAGTCAAAGTGAAAAAAATAGGAAACAAAGTTTCATGTTTCTTTCTTTGTCTTGCTCACTGAGGTTCCCTAATATTATACAGTGCACTGGTTCCCAACCTGGGGGTCTCAACTCCTCGTAGGGGCTGCCAAAGCTTCCCAAGGGGTCGTGAGGACTTCTTGATTTTAAGAGATGTTGCAAAACTTGTTTTAATTTTTTTTCATTATATATGTATATATATATATATATATATATATATATATATATATATATATATATATATATTGGCAGTAGGCCTATAACTCAGCATTTCATTTACTTTGCGAAGAAAACTAAATTTAATTATTATTTTTCAAGTTTAGGTTAATATTCATGATACCATCGTTAAAAAATCTCCTAGCATAGGTGAACAGTAAACATCTGAACACAAGCTATGTTCACAAAGCCTTCACTGTCTGCTAAACTACCTCGCATCTAAAACAACCAAAGAGCTCACAGAGCAATGGCCGACTGTCAGGGGGAAGAAAACACTGAGTTTGTCAGAAAAGAAGGCTATTAACCCTCCTCTAACCTCAACCAATGGTACGGAGAAGACACCACCTGTCCCCTCTGTCCATCCCCAGCAAACCTCAAGCACATTTTGGTTGGCTGCAAAACAAGCCTGTCACAGGGTTGTTACACCTGGCGGCACAACCACGTCCTAAAGTGCCTAGCAGCTGCTCTGGAGACCAGGCGGACAAAAATCAATGCCCTGCCTCCTCCATCATTCCATCCAGTATCTGCTAGAGTGTTCGTCCGTGAAGGTGCAAAGCCAGCCACAGCCCCTACAACATCGGACATCGGTCAGCTCGGAGGTGCACGAGACTGGAAGTTGGTGGCAGATCTGAATCAAAGGCTCTGCTTCCCATCTGAGATTGCCACAACGAACCTCAGACCAGATCTCATCCTCTGGTCCTCCTCACTCCGCTCTGTGTACATCATAGAGCTTACTGTTCCCTGGGAGGATGCTGTGGAGGAGGCCTTCGAGCGCAAGAGCCTAAAGTACATGGAGCTGGCGGCCGATGCTGAACGTCGCGGCTGGAAAGCTAAGATTCGCCCAGTGGAAGTCGGTTGCAGAGGCTTTGTGGGCAAGTCAACCATCAGGCTACTTAGGGACCTTGGGATTCGAGGCCAAGCCCAACGCCAGACCATCAAAGCCCTCTCAGGAGCAGCAGAGCAAGCAAGCCGATGGCTGTGGGTGAAGAGGCGAGACACCTCCTGGGCCCCAAAGTAACACCAGTGGCTTAGACGCCAGGCGATGCCGATGAGCGCTCTGGAGGTGTAGTGGGCCCATCATCATCGAAACACCAGTGAAGGAGGGTGCCCACCTGATGACCCCAATGAAGCTTCCAACCCGCCTCCGCCTCCACACACACACACACACACCACAGCTTTGCAATCACTCTGATGGATACGTCGTCGCCACTCAAACCTCAGGTTTACAAGCTTAATCTAGGGATTGTTTCATCTAGTCCTAAAACAGAACTATGATTGTTGAAAATGAGGAACAAAAACAAAAATATAATACAGGCAAAGAATCATAAAAAGTTGTTTAAATGACTGTAGCTTCTGAACCGCTCTGACTACATGCATGCATGAGGTCTTGCCAGAAAGAAAACTCCCTGAAGTTTCTTGTGAAAGTGTCAGAAATACTCTAGGTGATACAGAGACAGAGTAATGGGCCTCTGAAGTCAGTAAAAAATTGAAGATTTTGCCTAAAATAAAATAAAAATGATTTTCAGGATGAATAACTGTCTGTGGCTTCATCTGAGCAGGTAAATGACACTGTGGGGCTGTAGGCACACTATCAATGAACACTTGTTTCAGATTTGAAGAAGACTGCTCAAAGTATGACCATTCTACAGTGTTTTTACCATGAAAAGATCCAGGCGGAGCTCCAAATGACAAGTGGGTCACTCGGCTTCAAAACAGTACTGTCAGTGATCAAACAACACTCAGCCAGCTTCAAACATTGTACCTTATTGAAATCAGGTGTGATTATGATAGCTGATGTTGTTTATGACACAGAAACACCATAAAATATCACCAAATAAAGCCATATGAAACGTGAACGTTATGATCCCACTTTCTAGACGGTGTATCTCAGCCAAAAATAATGGTAGGAGTGAGACTCTTACCTTTTATAAACCAGCTATGTCCCTGCTAACAGCTCCACATAAGATCCCGTGTAATCCTTTAACTTTTCATGTCGAAAAACAGCATGACATGACTTGTCACCACTCATTGCGATTTTGGAATTTCTGTGTTTAGGCTGCTCTGGTGCGAAATACATAAGAAATCAATGTTATTTTTGAAAAGTCGAGAGCTTCCTGAATCCAGCAATACCAAACATCACATGGTTTGATGACGTAGTGCGCCTGGGAGATACCATTTAACAGAGGAGGAGGGGAGCGAGGATGTCGGCATCCTGGTGGAGTTAGAGAGGTTAAAATATCAGGAAACTCACATTCACAGTTTATCAGTTGTTCTGCACTGTTGTTGTTATGCATTGAATATAATATGAAATGTCGTGTCACTTACTCAGGGACCGTCAGTTTATTTATTTGTTTGTTTGTTTGTTTATTCATTTATTTGGATCGCCATTAGTCACTACCAAGGTTGCAACTACTCTGGGGTCCACACAAGTAGACATTACATCATAGTGCAAAATAAATACATAAATGAACATTTTAGGCAAAAAGAAACAAAATACAACAAGAAAACAGGAAACAGGAAGTTGACTCGATAGAAAAGAGGTCCCTTCAGGAAGAAGATGAGAACCACCAACTGTAGTGCACTGTGTTTACATTTCACCATTTTATTTGAGTGTCCGATGGTTGAATTCACAGAAGGACTACGCAGCTTTTGCTGCTGCTAAACTTGCACAAATAAGTCAAAAATAAACCATGTGATTCTCATGGTGAGATCTCACCTAACTGCACTGCCTAGCAAACAGTGTCTCAGTGCTCCTGTGCTATTTGCATGTATTTAAATGATGTAATGTGCATATATTTGGCACAAAATTGGCCCCTTTCTATGCAAATGAGCCTTAATGTGAAAACAATCCAATTCACAACGATCAGTGCTAAAAGCCACACGCAGCTACAGTGAAATTACTGTATTAGCATCTACAAAGGGTTGGTGGCAACTGAAGCACGATGATAGACTGGAATATTGAATCCTATATACAGTTTCTTCCTCACAGGTTTAAATTCCTTGCCTGAAGTTTTGAGGAGAGCTGCACCTTGTCAGTCAGGACCTTTAGTTTGACGTCTCAACATGTCTGACTACTGTGTTCTTGGTGCGAAGGCAACATTTGTACTTTGTTGCATGGATAATTGCAAACAGATGCAAAACGTTATGGGCGTGTTTGCGCTGTATTATCATTATTCCAACATCTTATGTGAAGTGGACCTTGGGAAAGAGCAGAGGTGAGAGACTGTACAGTGTTACAATGAGCATCAGTATTTTGGGGGGGTATGGACTTATTTATTACCTTCTGTCCGTCTGCAGGTACGGAGACATGAGAGTGATGATGACCTACGAGCTGTTCAGCATGTGGCAGAACCTCGGTAAGATTTTCTCTTCACATTTCCACATATGTTCTGCTCCACACGTCCACACACAAAGTTTGTGAGTTGAAATCATTAAAATGTTTGTTCTGTTCTGAATTCTGAAATCTAAACTTCATCCCCAGAGCATCCAATCCATTATCCTCCTCATATAATACATTTGCACACATTCATTTGATTATTTTCTGACTGATGAGTTGTTTGCTGGTTGTAGGAGAGAATAAGATCCACTTCATCCCTGGTATGATCGGCCCGTTCCTGGGAGTGACGCTTGTTCCTCAGGTGGAGGTACGAAACATCATGATCCCCATCTTCCACGACATGATGGACTGGGAGCAGCGCAAGAACGGGAATTTCAAACAGGTTACACAAACAGACGCATCTATCACATGATCAGCTTTAGACTGCAGCAGCTTAAAAAACAGCTCTGGGCACTTTTGAAAGAGGAGGACAGACTAATGTATTTATTTATCTGTTTGTGTGTGTGTGTGTGAAGGTGGAGGCTGAGCTGATTGACAAGCTGGACAGTTTGGTGTCTGAGGGGAAAGGTGACGAGAACTACAGAGAGCTCTTCGGTTTGCTGTAAGAAACATATTCCTTCACAGTTTCTACAACGGAAGTCTCTCTGTTTCTGCCTTGATCTCTCGTCTCTCTAATGTTAATCCAGTGATGCCTTCAGTCCGTCCTCTTTCTCTCTCTGCTAACAGAAGTTAACTCTCAGTTTTTCTGCTCTAACACTGCTGTTGTGTGTTTGCTTTGCTCTGTGCTGCGGGACTATAGAACCCAGCTGTTTGGGCCCTACCCAAGGTATGACAACTGATGAACTAGAATCTGCCCTGTGATGACGAATAATGACTCTTTGCAAACATGATGGTGATGTCAGACAGTGAAGCTTCCTCCTTTCTTTCAGTGAAAACAAAAACAAGAGCGCTCTTTCCTGTTAATCATTTAACAGACACACCGAATCAAAACCAAACATTTAATAATAAGATACAAAACTCAACCCCAAATATTCACTTCACTGAAAACTGTTTATGTCCATGATTGTTCTGTGAGATCATGAAGGTCCTTCTGATCCATGATTTATGAAAGGCCAGGATGTTTTTAAGGAAGGAGAGGTCTCCCACTCATTCACATGCTCAAGTCCATTCTGTTTGTCATAGCACAGAGGGGAATAAAACAAATTTCTCTAACAAAATCCATCTAGAAAATAAAACAAATTCAGATAAGATTTACATTTTTTTTCCAATATCTTTGACAGGATATTTATATAAAATTTTTAAGAACTAACCGACCCACCTTTACTCTCTCTGTCTGCCTGACTAATGTTTTTGAAAATGGAAACTGGCTTTATGTGTGTGTTGGAGTCTCCAGAGATTTCAATCTTTGATCACGTTATAGACCACTTCACTGGAATTGCATTGCTAGGCAACAACTTTCATCTATGTTTGCTTCCTGATATCATTCACATACACTGTAAAATATTAAAACAGGAAATACAAAGGGACCCATTTAGAAAATTTAGTTTGTCAGGTTTCAAACAGTGTGTTGGATACACGGTGGTTGCAGGATTATGGATTTTGCTCAGACTGTAAATGACCATTGTTTTCTCATCTCAGCCTGAGCATCAGATCGTTTGTGAAAGCAGCAGTTCTCTAATTTCTGTCTGTTTTCGTTGAAGTCTGTTGGAGAAGATTGAGCAGGAGACGTGGAGGGAGACGGGGATCTCCTTCGTTACCTCCGTCACACGGCTGATGGAACGACTGCTGGACTACCGGTAACACACACACACACACACACACACACACACACAACATACAGTTGCATAGCAGTTACTTGATATTTGGAGATGTTATGTGGTATAATTTTAACAAAGATAAAGCAGTGTTTTTTTAAACTGCAGCTCCCATGATGCTTTGACAGAGCGACAGTGACTGAGAGTTGTGGGATTTCCTGTTGTTAATAACTACTAACTCCATAATTGTTCTGAGCTGCACTCTCCAGTGCAGTTCAGCTTCAGATATGGACAGAAATTCTTTTAGGCTTCAACATTCAGAGACAAAAAGAAACACAACACAGGGCGTCGGCGGCTTAGTGGTAGAGCAGGCGCCCCATATACAAGGCTGTTGCCACAGCAGCCCGGGTTCAACTCCGGCCTGTGGCCCTTTGCTGCCTATCACTCCCCCCCTCTCTCTCTCCCCCCTTCACGCTTGTCTGTCCTATACATTAAAGGCTAAAAAGCCCCAAAAAAATATCTTTAAAAAAAGGAACACAACACATCTCTGGACAAACAACAGATAAAGAGTACACAAGGCAGCTTAATACAGTTTAAGATGTCCGCTAATGGAGTTCATTGTGCTTAAAAATGTTAATGATTTTTTCTTTCTTTTTTTAAAAAAAGGGCTCAAGCACCCAAACTAACCCAGGCATTAATGAGTCTGATGGTAGAACCAGCTTGACGTGGAACACTTAGTCATGAATGAGAGTGACCAGTATGTTTGGCCTGATCATGAGTGCAGAGATGAGTGCAACAGAGGCTCATTGTGAGAGAAGGATGGACGCTTTTTATTGTACTGTTGCTGCTTATCAATTTGTTTTGTCTTGTCTTCAGGGACTGCATGAAGGGAGATGAGACAGAGAACAAGAAGATTGGCTGCACTGTCAACCTGCTGGTGAGATTTACGTCCTGTTGATATCTAACCAAACAATTTGGTGTTTAGATAAAAACTATCGTGCTGGAGATTTGGAGATTTAGAAACTGACCTTTGACTGAGAAGTTTTATGTGTGAACAAGTGCTTTTTTATCTTCCCAGAATTTCTACAAGTCAGAGATCAACAAGGAGGAGATGTACATCCGCTACATCCACAAACTGTGTGACATGCATCTGCAGGCTGAGAACTATACTGGTACAGCGCAAACCAACACACATGTACACACACGTTAGCACTGTGTAAACAATGTTTGACTGTTGTACTTGGCTGGTGTGTCCACAGAGGCTGCATTCACTCTGCTGCTGTACTGGGAGCTGCTGCACTGGGACGAGCGGCCTCTCAAAGAGTTCCTGCATTATCCTGCTCAGACCGAGTGGCATCGCAAGGAGGGGCTCTGCCGCAAAGTCATCCACTACTTCAACAAGGGAAAGGTGAGAGGTCTCACACACACACACACACACACACACACATGTTGGAGCACAGGAGGAATAACATTTATTTTTATAAAGCTAATATAGATTTACTACTTCAACAACAGTTTGGGTAGGGCTCATATTAAACACAGCACAGTGCTTTTTTTTGCTTAAAACTACTCTAAAGAAGTCTGTCTGTCTGTCTGTCTGTCTGTCTGTCTGTCTGTCCACCAGTGTTGGGAGTATGGTATCCCTCTGTGCAGGGAACTGGCCTTCCAGTATGAATCACTGTATGATTACCAGAGTCTAAGCTGGATACGGGTGAGCTGCATGACACTTCACACACTCACACACTGTTAGATCAGTCACCCTGAAACCACAAAACACAACAGCTCTCCTGCAAGACGTTATTTATATCACTTGTATTAACTCTCTCAGCTGAGCATGTCTCAACTGGGGCTGTCAAGCGATTGACAAAATGAATCTGATTAATTACGTGCACCAACTTTTATTGTGAAAGTATTTTTAAAAATTCAGTTCAAATGAATTTTGGCGGTTGTGTCATAGTAAAGCTGCAGCATTTTGGACACAGTTGTCCCCCTGTCCTCTACCACCCAAACTGATGTGCAGTCCATTTTGTAGCAGAGTTAGTCGGTTAGTCACAGGCAGACTGACTCAGTTTGCGTCTGGACACCTGGTCGAGTGTGGCCTGATGAGGCTGGCTGCTGGCATTAGCAGCAGAGGCTGTGCTCGATTGGACGTCCGGCTTCGCTGCTAAATGCTTTGTGTTGAGGTGGTTTTTAGGGCTTGAAGTTCTGCAACAGTACGAAAATTCCTTGCTGCAGAAATTGCAAACAACAGTGCTCCTATCAATGGTTACGTCTGGGCGATTTTGAAATGTAAATGGTCTGCCTCCATCATGTGACGAAGACACTGTGGCCCTCAAAGACACACTGGGTCAAAGGATGGAACATGATTAATCAGCGTTAATTTCTTGAACCCGTCATTTTTTTTGTGATTAATTAATTGAAATTAACACGTTAGTTTGACAGCTAGTTTCAACATGTCTTAAAAATTTGTCCCTCACTGGTATTGGTAGAGATTTTATTGTTGAGAGTTCTGTATCGTACTGTTTGTGCTTGTTTCTAAAACATTATTCTGAAATTATTATTTAAGTTATGATTTCATTGTGTGTGTGTGTGTGTGTGTGTGTGTGTGTGTGCGCGCCTCAGAAAATGGAGGCAGCGTATTATGACAACATTATGGAGCAGCAGCGTCTGGAGCCGGAGTTCTTCAGGGTCGGATTCTACGGCAGGAAGTTCCCCTTCTTCCTCAGGGTGAGTTCAACCAGATAATATTACCTTATTTTAAATGCCTATACTGTCTAAAAGGTTTTTTCTAGTATAATTTATCATTAATAAAACAGATAAAAGCCTTAACAGTGAATTATTACCTCGCTGGTTGAAACAAAAAAAAAATCTTGGGTTTTTTTTTGCTTTTAAAACTTTAGATAATTTTGTTTACTCACGTTTTGTTTTGATTCATTCACACCAGAACAAAGAGTTTGTCTGTCGTGGTCATGACTACGAAAGGCTAGAGGCCTTCCAGCAAAGGATGCTGGGAGAATTCCCACAGGCCATTGCAATGCAGCACCCCAATCAGCCCGATGAGGCCATCCTGCAGTGTGACGCACAGTGTATCCTTCAGAGCAGGCAGCTGTGTGTTTGTCTGCGTCTCTGGAACAGAATGAATTATTGATTATTATAAGAATTATTCTGTAACATCTCTTACACATATCACAACTATCCTGTTGTCTGTGTATGTATGAACACTTTTTTTAAGTCAGTTTTTAGAGTCGTAAAGGAGCGTCAGTGCAGTGACCACCAGTCAAACCAGTTTGAGTCTCCAGTTGTTTCTTTGACCACCCTCCTCCTCGGCTCAGACCTGCAGATCTATGCTGTAACACCAGTACCAGACAGCGTCACCGTCCTCCAGATGGACAGAGTCCCCGATCGCATCAAGAGTTTCTACCGGGTCAACAATGTCCGGCGTTTTCGATACGACCGACCTTTTCACAAAGGACCCAAAGACAGAGATAATGAGTTCAAGGTGAGTGGACAAAGAATCCAGTTGGAACCAGTTTCTGCTGGCTTTATTTTTTTTTTTAATGCAGTTTGCTCCTCTCTTCCAAGAAAAATGATTTGAGGTTTGTGTTTATCTTTTACTATGTCTTACTAATACTATTACCACAGTTGTTTTGAAATATTACATAAAGCCACATCAACACAACTACATAGCAAAGCCTACTAAATAATAGAGAAGCCCTGAAACACGCTGTATCGTTATCATGTCAAAGCTCTCTGGTGCCCACTCAGCCACGACACCACTGAGTGTATGTGGAGAGAAACAGCATGAAATCAGCAGCAGGAGAGCTCGTTATCATTTCCTCTAAGTAGCCGCTGGCTGCAGCGAACAGCTCACAGAGGGTGCATTGATTTACACTGTGAAGGGTTCAATAAGTGTTGGACGAAGGTGAATTGCAGCGTTCCTATGATGTGTTTAATGTCATCGTGTAAAATGTAGCTTTTGGTAAGACACTTGAATACATCAGCTGTGTGAAGGACATATGTGTTGATGTTGTCACAGCACAATGAAATAGACATTAGAGAGGGAATTATGATGTATCATATATAGTAAAAGTGTTTGAGGTTGTTTCATGTGTTTTATTGAATTTGTGCTCAGTCAAAGGTGTGAAGTGTAAAATTGTTCATTCTTTCTGTTTCCCTGCCACAAAGAAGAATAGATAACAAAAAAAAAAAAAGAAACACCAATATAAAAACATCAGTATTTAAACACTGGTTAGTATCAGCCCAGAATTTCAACACATGTACAAAATGCTACTGAAAGCAAATTAGCACATATTATTATCATATTTTTATTGTTAGCTAAGTTGTTTATTTGCATTTTGGTAATAATCGTGCAGACTGCTGAGCTGCAGCACACAGCACGTTTTATTTGGGCGGCAGGGAGGCTTGTCGAGGACATTAAATGTGCCAAAACCGCCACTGTATTCACCTGTTTAAAGCCGATGGATCCCTAGGTCGTGGTTAGGGCTAGTGCTAGCCAATATCCAATATCCTCTGCCAAATGTTCTGCCAGAAGGTCAGGTGATGTAGTATAAAGAGCGATACAGTCCACACAGGTGGATGAGTGGGTCAAGAACAGGACTTTTCACAGAGACTGAGGTTTGATTCCTGTGTGAGTCAATATTGGCTTTTTTTTTTTTTTTTTTTTTGCTAAAGAGACTCATTTTTTTCAGTTTTTAATGATGTGTAAAGCTGCTGCATGCACACTGTGTACATATACTCAGAATAGCTGAACAGACCTGTTAATGTTAACCTCATATTTGGACATTATGACCCAGGAATATCCACTCAGGTGTAAATAGTATTATCAGCCACCTGGCTGTTGGGAACCTGGACGCTAATAACAATAGCAAATGAAAAACAAGCTACTTATTCTATTCATCAAATAAATAAACAGTTTGCAAATAAAACCAAATGAGCACAGTAATCAGAACACACCAGTAAAAATACCAGGTTAAGTTTATTTATTTCCACAGGTAACAAAACACTCAAAAAATAATACATTAAAGGACTGTAGAATAGATTACATTTAACTGCTGGAAAAAAATATACAAAGAGAGGAACAAGAAGTTTAGATCATCAGTGAAAGAAAGATACGTCTGATGATATTGATTCTCAGGCTGAGTTGTCCTGCATCTGATCTGTTCTTCTGAATCCTGGAAGATGCAAATGTTTTACCTGTCTGGTATTATATGGGTGGATTACAGCAGGATCGTAGTGAGGTGGGTGGAGAAAGTTGCAGCTCAACAAGAGTACAAGAGCCTATGAGTTGTGGATACAAGTGCTTCTTTAAAGCCACTACAAGGAACTTTTAACTGGATATGCAAAAGTCTCTTGTTTCTGCTGATGTCTGTGCGTGACCTACAACAGCAAATGAGACCATCGGTGTGAAGATAAGCTATTTCTATATAGTTTATATCCATACCTTATCCCTATCTCCGGGTCCGCCCCAGGTCGCTTCCAGGACGAAACAATTTACGGCACTCAGACGGCACACGTCATCTTACCTAGCTGCTTACATTTATAAACAGTCGCTATTCCTCCTCCTCGACCCGACGTCCGCGGGGAGTTAAAATAGCAGCGGTCACCAGGTAAAAGTTCTGTGAAAGCACTGGACTCACCAACAGTCAGCCACGTCTCAGTCACACAAAGAAAATACAATCCTGAAACACTACCGCTTTTGTCCACAGGGTCGCCAAAATCAACTCAAAATGAAAGTTCCTTGTAGGGGCTTTAAGATGCTTCAATAAAACCCATCCTAACACACAATGCTGCATAAGCCTCACCAAATCCGACCTCTCCAGTTGATCACAGTGTAAGGTGTAATGATGTTGGGATGAGGCGTGTCACCTGGTGGGTTCAGGACAGTTTGTCTCACTGCGTGTTGTTCTGTGTTTTTGCAGAGTCTTTGGATCGAGAGAACGACCCTGATCCTCACTCACCCTCTGCCTGGTATCTCCCGCTGGTTTGAGGTGGAGAAGAGAGAGCTGGTGAGTAAATGAAAAGCATCTTTGGGTTCAAAGGTAGATGAACTGTAATAACACATACATGTACTCTCTCTGCATCTGTGCTTCAACTCAGGTGGAGGTGAGTCCGTTGGAAAACGCCACCTCTGTGGTGGAGAATAAGAACCAGGAGTTGCGGACACTGATCAGCCAGTACCAACACAAGCAGCTGCACGGCAACATCAACCTGCTCAGCATGACGCTGAACGGAGTCATCGATGCTGCCGTCAACGGAGGCATCGCCAGATACCAAGAGGTCGGACAGAAAACATCATGCCAAAATCTTAAATGCTTCGTTCATTTAAAATTGGTGTTAAATCTGTGATAGTAAATCCTGACAGAACTCCTGTTGCTACATGAATTACTGGAGCAGTATCATTGAGTTGTTTTTATTTATTATAGATAATTAGAAATACAATAGGAGTTGAATGTTTACTTAGGTTATTTATGCTATTTGCTAATTCTATAATGTTTTACACAGTTGTATGGTTTGTCACCAGGCTTTCTTTGATAAGGAGTACATCACCAGCCACCCTGAAGACACAGAGAAGATCACACAGCTCAAAGACTTGATGCAGGAGCAGGTGAGACACTTTATCACCATCTATACATGTTCTTTCATTTACAAGCCTGATTTTGGCGCCAGACAAAAGGTCAGAGGACAGCTAAAATCTTTAGGAACCATCCTGTCAAATACAAGCAGCACAAAACAGTTTTCAGCTCTCATGCATTCACTCACCTGCCAACCTGAGACACAGCTCAAAGACCTGATGCAGGAGCAGGTGAGACACTATCGAACTAACTATTCATGTTCTTTCATTTACAAGTCAAAATACGGCTTCAGACCATAGAGCCGCTACAATTCAGATTCAGATTCAGAATACTGTTAATGTTAATCCTCATATTTGGACATTATGAAATACAGCATGAATACAATGAGATGAAGATATAAATAAGATACTAAAATAGACAATGAAATAAATAAAATAAAATATTAAAGTAGACATTAAAATAAAATAAAATATTAAAGTAGACAATAAAATAAAATAAATAATAAAATAGTAAAGTAGACAATCTGAAATATATACAATATACAATGAAATGGTTGTAGCGTTATAAATGAAATAAGAATGAGTAATTATATTGTGAGTTTTGTTTTATAAATAGCCAAATGAGTCTGATAATCAAAGGGAGGAGTTGTACAGTTTAATGGCCACAGGTAAGAATGACTTCCTGTGGCGCTCAGTGGTGCATTTAGGAGCAATCAGTCTCTGGCTGAAGGTGCTCCTCAGTTCGACCAGAGCGTTGTGGAGAGGGTGAGAGCCATGCTCAAGTATCGCCCGCACCTTTGACAGCATCCTCCTGTCTGACACTGCTGTCAAAGGGTCCAGCTCCACCCCCACAACGTCACTGGCCTTTCTGATCAGCTTGTTGAGTCTGTTGGCATCGGCTACTCTCAAAGTCCCTTATTTAGGCTGCTTTTGCATTTTTACACAGAACCAAACAAAGGCGGCAAAATGCTGCCCCGGTGTGTGATATTACACATCATGCCGCCATTGCCAGAGGCAAAAGAGGCATGACTGGCATGATGTGTAACAGCATCAGCCTCTATTGTGACATCAAGCATACATGCTGGTCATTTACTGTTCCTGTGATACAGCAGCTGATCTCCTTCTCTGCTCAAAGGTTAAGGTGCTTCCAGAATCCGTGTACCCTTCGTTCTTTTTTTTTTTCCTTTTCAAAACCAGAACAGAAAAACGGAACAACAGAAAACATGAATCACACGTGCGCGACATAGCGGATGGGAAGTTTACTATATAGTCACTCTTCATCATCGTTGCCATAGTTATGGAGACTCAGGGGGCGGTAGTTAAAAAGTCTGCCCGTAATACACAAACACATAACACATTGTCAGAACATTACATCTGTCCAGTTAATGATCCCATCCTGCCAACTGTGCCTTCCGCACTGTTACTACCTCCTCTGCTGGCTTCAAGGTGAGCAAACTTTGTCCCCCATTCCACGATTGTACCTTTTATACAGAATACTGAGGCGGAATAATGGTGTGAAATTCCTGCTTTGAACAGGCAGTGTAAAAGGGGCTGTTAATTAACTATAGTGTTGGCTCAACATACTAATAACTAAATATCCTCACTGTGCTTTCATTCATTTGTGGATTGTTTGTTGAGTAAAATCAGTGAGATTATTTTATTGTGGTCACATCTAAATTAAGAAAAAACTTCAGACCAGCTGATCAGATAAATCTGTCTTTTAAAACTCAAAATATGTGATTTAATACTTTAAGCTTTCACTGTGGCTGCTGACTTGCTCTCATGGCATGCGTTAAGTATATTCACATCTAAGTTATGTTGTAGGCGATGCTGATGATCGTTTGTGTTTTGTTTTTTTGTTTTTTTTAATTGCTTCACACATAAAATGTGATCTTTCTCAGTAAAAGCAGGGAGGTATTCACTTTCTTGATGTTGCAGTTGTGTGAACATGTAAAAAAAAGATTAAACTATAACTTAATTGTCAGGATGGTAATGTTCTGATGAAACAAAGAACGTACTGACAATCAAGTTTTTGCAGGAGTTAAGCTAAAAAAACAATAGAGTGCTTGAGCAACGGAAGTTAAATTACACAGAAGCATGAAGCTACCCGTTAGAGTTGACTCTCTGTATACTTTGATTTGAGCGTTACAAAATGCCACCAAAGAAGAAGAAGTGCATTTACAGAGAGGGAAGTCGGGAGCAGCTGGAACTGTCTTCAAGCAGCAGAAAATCATGATCGACTTGATGGGTGAAGTGACGGACTTAAGAGAACAAAGAGGAAGCCCCCTGGAGTGCTGGGTGGCGGACATGGAGCAGGATACACACATGAACAATGTAATTGTCAGCATGTTCAAGAGCAGACCCCGGTCATACACCCGAGCAGTGACAACTAGGGATGGTGGAGAGCACGCTGAGTCTGATCTGGACTCCTGGGGGCAACTGGTGGTTGCCTTCTTCCACACCAAAGACATATACGTTGACAACAGCGGCATTAAGTCGTGCTATCCTCTCCCTCGGAAAAACAAAAACGAAAAATCAGCCTTAATAATTCGTTTTGTGAACAGAAAACAAAAACATGCTGCTCAAGCTGGGGAGAAAACTGAAAGGAGCCAACGTGCATATCAGTGAACACCTGACAAAGAAAAATGCTTACATCGCCAGACTGGGACGCTTCCCGAGGAAACAGAAAAAGTATTACTCATGTAAAAGAAAAAGGTGCCCTGATGGTGGCATTAAAGGAAAAGTCACAGGAACATCTACAGTTAAAGTCACCTACAAACACAACAAAAACAAACAAGTTCAGGAGAGATTTTTCTCCACACAATAAAAGCTTCATCCAATGCTTTGACGTTTCCCCACAGGTCCACATCCTGGGAGTCGGTCTGGCCGTGCACGAGAAGCTGGTACACCCAGAAATGCGTCCCCTGCACAAGAAGCTGATAGATCAGTTCCAGATGATGAGGAGCAGCCTCTGCCATGTGAGTGCAGGAAAACATACAACAGCATTTCACTTTATTATAGTTCAAGCTTCTTAATCTGCAGAGCTCAGGGGAGAAGAGTAATGAGACGCACAAATGTTGTCCAGAAATAATTTTATAAGCCAAAATTTGATTAACCAAAACTAAAACAATGTTGAGTCTAGAGGAGGATTCTTTCTATTATAAACATGCTGAAGGGTGGATGATCACAGTGAAGGAAACTAATTAGTGGCTTCTTCAAAGAGTGTGTTATTGTGCTTCCAGCTAAGAGAAGTGTGTCACCGTTAAGAATCTGAACTTACTCAACTTTGAACATTTCACCCTTTTAGGTCCTAATTATCCAACAGTGTGAATGTGTCTGCGCAGCACTTTGTCTTTAATTTTGCCACACAGTACGTGCAGACGTGTGTGGGCAGTGTGAATATTCAGAGCAGTGTTTCTACGTGGCGTTGCAGGGTCTGCCCGGTTTAGAGAAGGCAGGTTCAGGAGCCAGCAGAGGGATCCTGGCCTCACACAGCCCCATGAGCCCAGAGAGCTTCAAACTCATGCACAGACACAGGTCAGCAACACACACACACACATATTCCTCACATTCACTTTATCCTGACATCACATCCTCATCACATTGTAGAGTCAACACACATCTTCCTCTCACCGTCCTCTCTCTCTCTCTTCACGACGCTGAGCACTGATTTCATCTGCTGTGTCTCACTGATGATCTTTGCCAGTTTACGCACTGCATCTGTTTCTTCTACCGTCGCTGCTCACATTACACTTTCTGAAATTCTTCCATTTCTCTTTTCTCTCTGTCTCTGTCTTTTTCTGTCTCTCCACCCCACATCATGCTTCTTGCATGGTCATGGTTGCAAACTCTTGCATCACTCTCATCCCCACCCAATCACCACATGCATGTTTTGGTTGTTTCCTGTTTCGGTTGAACTCTGCATGGCTCCTTGCTTGGCCCTTTTTTCCTCCCTCCTTTCCTGTCCTCCCTGCGCCTCTACCCTTTCTCTCTCCTTTTTGTCCTTCTTCTTCCCCCCCTACCCTCCTTCTACACCTCTCCTCTTTTTCCTACCACCCCTCCCTCTTTCCCTTCTCCCAGTCCCATAGCTGTTTTGACTCCAGTGCGCAACTCCTCCTCCTCTCTCTCCTCTCAAAACTCCAGTGAGACAGGAAACGTTGGCAGCCTTCTGATCCTGGCTGACGGTTTGGTCGTGGAGCACCCTGAGGACTTCTACCGCATGCAGGTAAGAGGATTCTCCACGCTGTCAGGGTCAAAGAAAGAGATACAGTAAAACTTTATTTGTAGCTCGTTTGCAATCAGGTGACCATTATGACACGCAAAATTCAGATGGAAGACAGGAAGTGATAAATCCATACACTGAACCACATATAGAGGAACATGACTACATGACAGGGCTGGATGAACCTGCAGGCAGCAGGTGAAAATTTGAACTCATGTTGGATGCGAGCCACACAATCACATGGTGTGATGATCACTTTTCTTTTTCAAATAGTTGAACTTCACTGCTGTCAGGCTGCTGCAGTATGTGTAACCTAAATATACCATTACAACTTTCTCGCTGCAGGCAAGCCCCTCCTCCTCCAGTCTTAGCTCCACCCACTCTGCACCCTCTCAGATGATAAACTCAGCACCCTCCACCATCAGAGGTAAGCAGCTCAGATTCAGTATGTCGAATCATCAGGAGGTGACATCAGACAAACAAAGAATATCTCTTTCAGACGAATGCATTTGTCAGTGTTTACTACAAATTGCTTCTCCTGTCTGTCTGTCTGTCTGTCTGTAGTCGGCTCTCCTTCTCTGCCGGACAAATACAGACACAACAGAGAGATGCTGATGCTGCTGCCGCCACACAGAGAGAGGCCAAGCAGCGCCATGTACACTAACATCACTGAGAACGGACAGGTACGGAGGGCAGGAAGTGACTTGACTTGAGTTTTCACGTTTGGAACCTGTCATTTTATAAATTTGAGTAGTTAAATCTGTCGACTGAGGTGACAAATTATGATTTGACCTTTTAAACAGAACTTGTATGTAGGTCACATGACTCCAGACTAGTCTTTCACTACTCTGTAGGTCGATTCAGTTCTTTTGCTGTTCACTCTGACAATTCGGTGAGAGGAAACAACACTCTCAGCTGCAGTGTGAACATTTTAACTACTTACAGCTCACCATTAGAGAAACAAAGACACGACCAAGACACTCTGGAGATGGATTAGATTTTAAAAACACCTGTGAGATCACAGGCTGTTTGGGGTTAAATTTAGGCTTTAGGCTTTTAACTTCTTGTTTGTTGATTATTTTTATAAAATTGGAAATGTAACTGTTGATGTTTGACATTTTTCTTTTTGTTCAGCCCACAAACTTCCAGCGAGCGTTGTTCCATCAGGTGATTGGTCCCTGTAAACCCTGCAGCGACCCAAACCTCTCTGTGGCTGAGAAAGGTGAGAGGTCACACACTCATTCAGACTTACAGGACAAAGAGAGTGTAAAATATACAGGTCATTTATCCTCTCCTCTCCTCTCCTCTCCTCTCCTCTCCTCTCCTCTCCTCTCCCCTCCCCTCCCCTCCCCTCCTCTCCTCCTCCAGTCCTCACCACTCCCAGCAGTTGGAGTTTGGACAGCGGTACAAGAGAAGCCCTCCCCTTCCTCTCCGCTCATGTTGGCAGTGTCATGGCGCCTCCGGTTCCTCCACGAAACCTTCCTCATGGTATGTCACTACTATGAACTTTGTGTGTGTGTGTGTGTGTGTGTGTGTGTGTGTGTGTGTGTGTGTGTGTGTGTGTGTTGAAGTGTGTGTGTGTGATGAGTCACTTGTACTTTCTGTTAGGGATCTGTGTGTATATGACTGCATGCATGTGTATATTTATATATATTTTTGACACTGTGTTAATGAGTTTGTGTCGTCGGCTCCAGCTGAGTCCCTCTGCAGTGTTTTTGTGTCAAAGCTTCAAAATTCAGGAGTGGGATATTTACTGATGTATTTTATGTTGTGGAACAAAACATGACCGTCTCCTAAGCTTGTGTAACCACAGACCTTCTCTCAGACATCCAACCAAAAACCCATTCAAACACCCGCTGACTTCAAGACAAAGTAACTGGGACCACACACACCTGATCAGCCACAAAAACAAAATGTCTAAAAAGTAGGGGTGTCCCCGACTAAGAATTTTCATAGTCAAATCTGATTTGACAGATTTTTCCTTTAGCCGACTAATCGTCGAATCATGTTGTTTCCCCCTCATTGATTAATGAGCTCATTTGCGTCAGTTTCTGCTCCAGAGAAAAGAGCTAAAACACCCACATAAACAAATGTAGTTCTTCAATTGGCATAATAAGATGATAATAAAAGTAAAAGGGTTATCATTTTGTCTTTATCTTTATTCCTTTCACTTCATCAGGGTATGATGCTCTAGATGAGCGCAGACACGCTGCACAGCCGGAGACAGCCCTCCGTTCGGAAACACCGCCATTCTGAACCACCCCCCCACTCCGAAACTGATTTTCAAGTCCACATCAGTTTCCTGCATCAAACACTGCCACACGCTCTCCGGCTGCACTCGCACAATTCTGAAATTCGTTGTACTACAAAAGCTTGAAATGAACGTTCAACTCATTGTTTTTCATTGAAAATATGTCACTGTCTTCATTTATTATGATTAATTTCACTAGCAGCAAACACATTTAAAAGGAGACGCTTGTCAAGTCTTTTATACGCGCGCTGTCTGTGGCGCTGAAATCCTCACTCCCGGCCGCACTGGTCAGACAGACTAGTGATAATAAATAAATAAAAAATCAGAGTCTGTCAAGAAAACAATCAGGTAAACGAATAATCCTTCAATCCTTTGATTTGAGAGCACATACCTCCTCCAAAGTGTTTGTTTATGCGCTCCGCCACTGTAAATCACCGTAGGCCTCGATGCTGCTCTGATGGTCCTGCAGCGCACTGACTCACCTCCGCTTATTTGGATGGAGAAACTGGGTGATTTATTCATGCTTAATAATGATTATACCTACTGATTTAACACACATGTCATTTTCAGTTTTTTATTAACAGAAATTAGGTTGATGTTTGTATCAAAATAGACGATATATCATGAATTACTAGAAAACAAATACATTCAATGTCAAATCAAGATGTTCAGCAGCAGTGAGCACCCCCATATAGTCAGAATGGTACGGCCTTGTTTCATAACCACATTTTGCAACGATTCGACGGCGAGTCCAGTCAGACTTCTCCGAATCGAATCACCGAATCATCGCTATTCGGGGTCACCCCTACTAAAAATGAAAATAACATGAAAACTTCTGCAAATATCTTTTTTTGGTCGACAGATCAGTTGTAAAGAAACAGCCTCATATTACTCACTAGTGAGTAATATGTTTTATAGAGAGAGACACCCACAAAGCCACAGTGTAATTCACTGACTCAGACATTGTTTCTGGAATGACACATTGCTTCTGAGTTTTTCATTTTTTGATGCGTCATATAAAATACTGCATTGACGCGTATAGTGTAAACTGTGGTGGTGTCAAAATGTTCAAAGGTGCATGTCTTAAACCAGGCGTGACAGTGATTGGGATGACTTTGCACTCTGTTGCACTCCTGATATTGATGCACCTGTGAAGGCTGAGAGGTGTCAGGTTTCGACTGATGTCGACTTTAAACAGTGTGAAATGCTGCCTCAGAGGTTTCCACCCTGACCAGAATACAGCTCTCTGAAGAAATAATGAATACTTATTGTGGTCATATTTCAAGATATTGAACATTGTGCAACATATTGTAAACCAGCAGCTTTAGTGCAAAACAATCTGTATCTGACTTTTAACCTAAAACAATATTGTGAGAACCCTGTTGCTGAGGCAGCGCCAAAACCTTAGGTTTGTAAATGGCTTGTAAGGCAGGAGATAACTGTTTTAGCAGCTGGAGGCGGATTTTTATAATTGTTTTTAATGAGAATTAAGCTTCTTGTGTTACTACTCGCCTCACGTTTCTGTGATCTAGGCGCCTGGCGTTTCCTTGAGTTGAAAAAACTTCAATGTAGAGCTGAGAACTGCCCCTCATCATCTCCGCTTTTTTCTCATCATCCAATCAGATGATTTGAGAGGCGGGCCTTCTGTGATGGTCACGACAACAAGTTTACAGTTAAACAATGGAGGAGAAACTGGTGGGAGCGGCTGCTGGATACACAGAGCTATACGACTTTACAAACAGCCGTTAGCACCATCTCAAAAGAAAACAGCAGGCGTGGAAGCAGATAAGTGCAGTACTGGAGACGTCCATGATGGAGGAGAAGCTCCTGGACCAACTGGTGGTACTCCCCATGATCCAGCCTCTTTTTTAGGGTCTCATGTACCCACACAGATCTCTGTTTATCTGCTGACAGCCTCTCACCCTCAACCACAGCTACAGACAGTACCCTCTGACAGTGAGAAGCAGCACCTTTTTTTTTTTCTTGAAGCATCTCAGACGGCTCATTCTCTGTTTTGTAAATGGTTCAACATTTTCATAATTTATTTTTTTACATGAAGAGAAAAGGAAAAAATTGTGGCCATTGTTATTTTGAGGTTATTACGCAATGGTTTTGCTGATCCGGCCCACTGGAGGTCAAACTGGGCTGTATGTGGCCCACAGACTAAAATGAGTTTGACACCCATCTAAAAGGGATAGTGCACCCAAAAATGAAAATCCACCCATTATCTACTCACCTATATGCCGAGGGAGGCTCAGGTGAAGTTTTAGAGTCCTCACATCACTTGCAGAGATCCAAGGAGAGAGGAGGTAGCAACACAACTCCACCTAATGGAGGCTGACGGCACCCCAGATTCAAACGTCCAAGAACACATAATTGAAACCACAAAATATCTCCATACTGCTCGTCCGTAGTGATCCAAGTGTCCTGAAGCCCCGACATAAAAAGTTGTTTGGAAAAACGTCATTTGAACTCTGTTTTTAGCCTCATTTGTAGCCTGTAGCTCTGACTGCCTCTCTGTGCATTTGCGTGAGACTGTGAGACATGGGCACCGCATTCATATGTGTTCACGTGCTTTCACTGGTCTCGCACGCAAGTGTGCACACGTGAGCGCGGTGCACAGTGTTATTGGATGTTTGAATGTGGGGCGCCGTCAGCCTCCATTAGGTGGAGTTGTGTTGCTGCCTCCTCTCCCCTTGGATCTCTGCAAGTGATGTGAGGACTGTAAAACTTGACCTGAGCCTCCCTCGGCATATCGGTGAGTAGATAATGGCTGAATTTTCATTTTTGGGTGCACTATCCCTTTAAACTCTCAGCACATGAAATCAAAACTGTCTGCATGACTTTATACCATGATGGGTAAGAGAGAAAGTATTTTTTTACATGTGTATTTTGGTTGAACTCTTTTTGTTTTACATTTATTTAGCCGACAGTTTAATCCAAAGTGACTTCCAACAAGTGCATTCAGTCCCATAAAGTGCAGGACTGTTGTTTGTCGATCAGCAGCTCTCGTTTGAAAGAAGTTGAAAAAGATTTTTTAGAATCCAAACTGATCGACCAGTGTAGCAGCAACAAATAAAAAACTCCCCCAAACCTGGAGTTTAAAGGAGTTAACAGGTTGCTTGAAAGAAACACCTCCCCTTCTCCACATACTCCTCCACCTCCTCTCTGCTCCTGCTTTCCCTCTCAGTCCTCCAACCCCACCTCTACTTCCCTCTTTCTCCCCCTTTCTCTCCCCATCTTTCTGTCCTCCAGCTCCTCCTTCTTCTCCCACCTCCTGCTTCTCACTTCTCCCTCCTCCTCCTCCTCCTCCTCCTCCTCCTCCTCCGCTTCCTTCTCTTCTTCTCTAGCCTGAGGTGTGTGTGTGTGTGTGCATCTCTCTCAGTCAGTCCTGCTGTGTCTCCCCTGTAGGGCAACACCTGTCGATGCACTTTGATGCTTTCCACCACCAGGTCAGCGACCTCCCTCCAGCTCTCCCTGCGCGCTCCTTAAGAAAGGTACCCTCCTCCTCCTCCTCTTCCTCCTCCTGCTCCTCACTCCTGCTGTTGGTCTGGATGATTGTCCGTCTGTCTGTCAGTGTGCACTCTCCACGAAATGCACATTACTGTCTGAGTGCATTTCTGTGTGTCCATTTTTGTTTGTTTGTTTGTTTGTTTGTTTGCCTCTGCACATGATGACTCTAGATGAAACTTATTTTTTTGTGCAGTGAAGGCACTTTTTTCATATAGAATTATAACAGGAACTAAAACTTTCAGGATAAAAATAACTGAACAAATGTGATGTCCTAGTGCATTTGCAGCTGGAGGACTTTGTAAAAGTTTTCAAACAAAATTAAAATCAGCCTGTCCCTGTGTGTTTTTCCAAATCCAAAATGTTCCTCTCATCTTGTTCTTAATGTTCTGACACTAAACAGAGTTCACAGTTGGGTTTCTAAATGTTGAAGTTAAAAATAATCTGTGAGATTTCAGGATGCCGTACGTCACCGCAACAAATCAAAACATCAGCAAAGGAATCTCTCTTGTGGTTGTTCGTAATTTCTGTTTTCCACAGCAGACACCTTCCTCTCCTTCTCTGGTTGTTGTCCTGTTTTCTGCCCCTTTTTCAGTTTATATAGTTTTTATTCCTGATGTACTTTAAGCATGTGACTTACTCAGATGTTTCTGTACCTAATTTCATCCAATGTTTCCTTTTGGAGTGACGTGTTCTGTGTTTGCACCACAAGTCTACATTTGAAAAGTAATAATAATGATAATGATAATATGGGTTAGAAGCAAAACTAAATGTTGGATGGAGCAAGCTTTGTGTCATCAACTTGGTTATTGCTAATAAATTGTCTCTATAATAATAATAGGCAATAAAGGTAAGGTGTTATTAAAGGTATACTATGCAGGAATTGTCAGTTACTATTTGTGAACAGTATAAAAGATTCTGCAGATACGGTCACACACTGAGAGTCAGTCTTAGTCATGATTAAAGCCCCTTTGCACAAAACACCCGCTGACATCTGACTGTATTGTGTTAGTATTAGTATTATTTTTAGTTATGGTATTAAACGGCTCTGACCTCAATCGGCAATAATGGAAATACAGCACCCGGATGAACTCGTTAATTTTAGATGCAACGACACGGCCTCACAAAATACCGACATTCATCATTCCAAATCAGTCTGCACCGAGTTTGAGGGACTGAATAAGTTAAAGATTTCAAAAGAAGTAACCATCATGAAGTTTTCACTGGTGTCCATTCTTCTGTTTACTAAACTGTTTCCCACCCTGTCCGTGACGTTAAATGGACACAGGAGTTAAAAAGAGAAAAACAGAAAGAGCGATAACTTCTGTACGAGTCTATACATTGTTTTTCAGGAACATCCTGTATAGTACATCTTTAATGCAACTGATGAATAATGTTTTATGGATTATTCAACAATTGTTTTCATCAGTTAAGTAAAGTAAACTGTTTTGTGTCACGGTGGATACCATTTTAATTTTCTTTCTGATCCTCCATCATGATTAGATCATGACTGAAAACCCAGCTAAGTCTAAATGGCTGTGATGTTTGCATAAATCTGTCAAAGGGTGCTGTCACACATGAGTGAAAATAACACCGGCAAATATTTGCCTCCCGTTCACTTCCATTCAATGCAAACAGAGGGGTGAATAAAACATTTGCAAAGCGAATTCACATCTTTACCTTGAGTTCAGTTCAGCTTTGGTGAACTCTGACCAGCGAAGTTGCAGCCTCAACCAATAGCAAAGAAGTATGTGTGGAGGAGACGGTGCATTCCAATACCTTTATACCATACTATTAGTATGCCAGAAAAAGATTAGCTATCTCCCAATAAATAGTACGTCAAATGCAGTATGCCAGGCATGTCCAGAGTGCTGCCCAGGGGCCAGTTGTGGCCCGCAGACTGATTTTAAATGACCTGCAGCTTGTTGCTGTCCAGCACACAATACTGGTTAATAAAGCAAGAACACTGCATTTTTGCATTCACCTCATGATTACAGGAGTATCACACAGTTCGCAGATATGCACTGAGTAGGAAGTCTGGCAAGGAACAGAAAGCAAACAAGCAAACGAACGGTTAGCTAACAGCAGTCATTTCCAACTAAGAAAGTCCACAGTGAGGGCCGCTGCCTTTAGGAGTTTAGGAAAGTTTAAAACTTTGTCACTGACAGATGAAACAGTTGTGTTTGTCCCATTTGTATGACATTCTTTTGATAACACATGTAATGCAAGAAACAGCTGGCCCCATGTATTTTCACATTATCCAATCCAGCCCCCGTTCAGAGAGGTTTGGACACCAAAAACACCAGGATGTCTTACTGTATCTGCTGCAATGAGTCATAACTTAACAATCTGCTGCTTTCCAAATGACATACTTTTTCTTTTTACTTCAAATTTCATGCTAACAACTGTGACAGTTGTATGAGCGAGAGGGTCGAAGTTCAAGGTGCTGTTTTATGATGACGTAGTATACACTTTATAGGTGCAACTGCTATATGTACTGTATGTAAATTAAAAAGAAAAAATCTGCCTGGCTGGTAGTGAGTCGGGAGGCAGGCATGGTACCCAAGAAAATGAAAAATGTACCAATCACATCAGATTTTGCATCACTCCCCGAACTGCCCGCATTCAGCATGACTGCCACCTTAGCAGGTGATGGTCACTCACCGGTATTCACTCATGTGTGACTGTACCCTAACACTAGCTGTCCCTTTTAACTTCTTTCATCTGTATCCTCTTCTCCTCTCTCCTCCTTCTCCCTCTCCTCTGTCTCTCCAGTCTCCTCTGCACCCTATACCTGCCTCGCCCACCAGTCCACAGTCCATCCTGGATGGCAGTAACTCCACCTTGTCAGGCAGTGCCAGCTCTGGAGTCTCCTCCCTCAGTGAGAGCAACTTTGGCGGCCCCGCCTCCTCCTCCGACCCCCCGGCCAGCCGCACAGACACCCTGGAGTCCGTCCCCAGCAGTCAGGCCTGGACCACCGACCAGGAAGACCTGGACTCACCTTACCAGCCTGTCAGGTACAGCGTCTCCGAGCCTGAAGTCCTGGACGGAGTCAAACCCCCGCCCTGCCGCAGCCACTCTGCCCCAGGAGGCGTCGCCCCGGCCCAGGCAGGGGGTCAAATCCAGCCCCAGGCTCCGGTCTCGGCCTCTACTGGAGCTCCACAACAACCACAGCAGCAGGATGGGCTGCCGCACCCCCAACACCACTACTACCACCACCACCACTTCCACCCACACTACATCCCCCACCACCCACCTCTGTACCACCTCCACGAGCCTCCTCCAGCCCTGCCCCCTAAACCCTACCTCAGAGAGGGCTGTATCCCTGAAGAGGACCCCCTGAACACCCAGTCCGCCCCCCCTCCTCCCGCACCCCGGCCCATGCCACGCAAGATCTCCCAGCCCATAATCGCAGCAACCAAGGATGAGCAAGCTAAAGTGGCGTGGGAGCACGGCATCAGTGAGGAGTGAGACGCCGACTGGTGATTCATAGAAACTTGTAGAATTGAAATAAACAGAGTAAAAACTCTTTTCAGGGGAGAGCGAGAAAGAAGTGAGAGAGAGAGCCGAACTCAGGCTGAGAGATGAAGTGATGCTGCTCCTGCTCCAGTAACCAAACTAATCAAAGATGAAGGCTGGAATGATCAACGCCCATCTCATCCTCAGCAGCTCTGCCGACACCTGAAACGTGTTTAACTTTAAGCAGACGACATGTCGCTGTACAAGCTTGATTTGTTTGGTTAAATCCAGAAATATTTAAATCCATCACAATAATGTCCTTATTTCTAAATTCTGCCCCACCTCCACTGAATTTGCACAGACAGGTATCTATATTATGGATTTTATTTTTATGGATAACATTATACAAACATGATCATTCAGAAGGTTAAAGATTTAAAAAAGAGAGAGAATTATTCTGTGTAGTGACCTCGCTCTGAAGATGTTTTGACAAGCAGCACTTTAACAAAGAAACAGAGCCCCAATCGTAGAAGAATAATTATAATTACACATATTTTTTATGAATGCAGTCAAAGGAGAGACAGTTATCGGCGGCTGTGCTGCTGCATGAGGATAAAGTGATGAACTCACTGAAAACAAAATTAAATGATTTAATAATGAAGACTTGTGTTCCATATTTTCCAACAAAAACATCAGAGTATGTAGATAAATGTAACACAGTATATAGAGGTATATAAATATGATTTATATTCAATTCTTATACTTAAAATTGAAGGTGAAACTTACGCAGACATATGCAAGATAAATGGCTTCCTGAGCTGTCGGTAGCTGCTCGATGATTCATGACGTGCGCTTGTTTAAACGGACAGGATGCTTCACACACAAACACTCGCAGGGTTTTGATGCTGAAGCTGCTGAAATGTTGCATCCCCCAAATTCATGACGTTACAAAAGCCTGTGAAGGATTTTCTTTAAGCTGAGGAGGCGTTCAAGGGAAGAGGCGTCACATTTGTAGAGAGTATTAACGATAATAAATATACACTTTTTGCCATTTTTTTTTTATGAAAGTAATGAAATGTATTGACTGATGTACATTTTTTAATCAGGAAACAGTTTTGTATGCATGTTCATTCACTGACGGTTACAGTCTAAACAGAGACGATCCCGTGAGGTGAATCACAGGACGCACTGGAGAACTGAAGTTTCACCAACAAGGTTTATCTCAATGAAACTGGAGTAAAAGTACTGTGAAGGATTATACTTTTTTATTTTGTTTGTTTTTGTTTTACAAATGTGAAACTTTTTATTTTCAGCCACCGGCTCAGATTATGTTCATGCTGTCGTCTGTCTCATCACTCCTCTCCTCTTTGCTTGAAGTGAACAAAACTCAACTGTGAACAGCTGTTAGCTCACCTGGTTTAGCTTCTGAACTACTGTGTGATGTTTCTGTCACAACCATTTAACATGCTGAGTGTTTTCTGCCTGATGCTGGTTCAGATTCCAACCAGAGAAGTACACGATGAACTTTAACCTTTGTAGGAAGAGAGTTTGAGTGCAGTCAGTTTAGTGTCCACAGACCTCATGAAGGGCACAGGAAACTCGGTCGTGAGTTTATAACTTTAAATATGTTAAAAGAAAGTTTTCACTGAGTCCCTGTTACGACTCACAGAATGGCTCATACAATGAAGACTAAACAAACAACCAAGTCTGATAGCCCGGCCAAAAAAGAAGGAACAACACCCACCAACCCACAAAGAGTTGCTATGATCTGGCCTCTTCACTCTGATCTAATTCCACTTGGAAACTAACAGAAATAATGCCGTAAGAACAGGACTACCAGAGGCATCAAATAACAGAATAAGAAAAACACCAAAGCCTGTCAGGCACACCCAACAAGCTGCTGTAGAGGCCAGAGAAAAGAAGAGAGAAATGGTTCATACCATTAGTAGGTAGGGGTCTGCACACCATTTGACACTTAGCCTGCAGATTTGCCAGCATTTGCACGAAATTTTAGTGGCAAAAGCGGCGTATATGTCACCACGACCACATGGTCCATACAAACACAAACAAGTGAAGGTAGACTGATAAGACAGAGAGCTGATGATGTGATTCAGGGTAACGTAACATCCCATTATGAACATCACTGGTAAAGCCACCATGGATTTTGCTCTGGAGGCCACTATTGATGTTTGTTTTGTCAGCTCGCTTGGCAGCATGGTTGCTGCCGCTGCCTCACTCCATTTAAACAACTGTAATAATAATAATACATTTCATCAAAACATCCCAGGGTCACCTTACAGAGTTTAAAAAAAACAAAAGACATAATTTGAGCAGACACATATAACAGCTGGGATAAAAACAGCTCTCCCGACCATCGCTGTTACATGTTAAGCACTGGCGCCTGAAATGGAGTGGACTCTGTGAACCAGTCCTTACTCCTCCCACCAGATCCACCTCAGCCTCAAGCACATGCATGTACACATCATAGCCAGCAAGAGGAGAGGAGCATGTAACGTGTGATAGAAACTACAGTGACCACATGTTTTTAGGAAATTACTGAACCTGTTTTTTAAATTACATTGTATATTTGTGAGGCTTCTCTAAAGACTTATATCTTCAGCAGGAACCAGTGGGCATGGAGCCACAGACAGGTTGAGGAAGTCAGAGAGTTTTACAAGAAACAAAATATCTAATAATGTCAGCCGCATCGTAGAAATGTCGTCATTATACAGTTAATTATCACCATGTTTGTTTCCATCTGCTTATCCTGCTTCAGATGAAATGTTCATCTCCTCTCTGTGTGTTTCCTGTGGTGTGTGGTTGACAGGAGGTGCAGTTTATTATGACAACTTTCCATTCAGCTCGTGGGTTTTGCTGCTGTGCATGCCAGTTCACTGATGAAATGTCATGCAGCCACATTAGGATGTTATCAGATCCAGATGTTTTTCCTGCTGAGACAAGTTGAAATGTGCAAAGCTGTCCTTTAGTCTGGATTATTTACCATGAAAATCAGAAGTGAAGAATTTAATTCATATTTCAGTCACAACTGGAACTAAACAAACAGAGCTTAAGCTGTGAGGGGTTAGGGGGCAATTTTTAGAAAACCTCAGAATCCTAAGAATTTTCTTAGAATTTCATCACTAGGAGCAACTTTTTTTTTACTAAGCAGCTTTGTGAATACGACCCCTGGTGTTTCGTCTAACTCCACACGTCCCATTTTAAATGCATTTCTAAATCCAGTTTTCTGTTCCTTTAAGGAAATCATTCCTTACATTATAAATCCCCAACTGAAAACTCTATGTATTATTTATATATTTGAGATCTGGGACTGTTAACATTAATCATCTTGACTGTAAATTAGCCCTCTGTCACTTTAGGAACAAAGGGGAGGCATTGCATTAATGACTTGCAGAGACACTGATATTAAGATTTTTGTCATGTCTGGTTGCAGGGTGTGGTGACCTAATGGAGAGAAGTAGCCTCTGAGTTGCTTTGAATTCTGCTGAAAGTGAAACACTCACACAGCTGAGGCAGGATGAGCGGTAAGATCAGGTTTGAGGTTTGAGAGGGTCAACATACTGTGCTTATTGTTTGTGCCTGTTTTTCTCACTGCCTGAAGTGCAGAGCCACCCAGCAGATGTTACCAGTCACTGGCAGGTTTGAGTCAGAGTATTTACACAAGTGGACTTTTTAAATTATTTCTTGGCATGGCTGCAAATTGTTTACCTCTTTCTGTAAAGCACTGTGGTCCCAGCGCAGATCTGTTGTTCATCTCATGACTGAAGTGCAGCTAAGAGGTTAGAGGTGGATTCACAGGATTTGACGGGAGTGAGACTTTCAGTTTGCGATAATGAACGTACCTCAGTCTGTGCTGTTACACCAGTGTTGGTTAAGTGTGTGAGTTTTATCATATCAGGAGAGAGTTTGCACAGAGGGAGTAGAGATTGTTTGGCCATAACATTATGTTGCAGGTCACACAGTGAGCTGACAGTGGTAAATGTATTAAATATAAAGGCCTCTCAGTGTTCAGTTTATTAGGTGTGTCAAGCCAATGCAGCCTAATACAACAGTTCTGCAGTGAATCCTCTTTCATGAAGGTTATAATGTTTGTGTTTCTGTTGTTTAGCCTGCACCCACTGATACACTTAGAGTGGACACAATAATAGAAACACCTCTCACCACAAACTACATCCTCCAAAATGATCATAAAGTTGAATAAACACCTCTCCAAAACAGTTTCAGCAAAAACTGAACATTATAATGTTCATGAAGGAGGATTTACTGCAGGGCTGTATTTGTCTTTAGCTCGGTGTACCTAATAAACTGGCACTTATACGCAACCCTCATGTTTAAAAAAAAACCCAACAACTAGGGCTGTCAAACAATTCATTTTTGTAATCACGATTAATCACTGAATTTCAATAGTTAATTGTGATTAATCTCACTTTGTATCGCAGCTTTAAAATTCCATGATCTTGTGTTTCAAATCAGTTTTGAAGTCCATACTGAAGAGGTGAAGCAATTCTTACCAGAGTGTTTTGATTGGGATCAAATGAATGCAAAGAAATTTACTTTATAATCTTGACTTTTAGATTTATTTATTTCAAATCAGTGCTGCGCTGCTACAACAGTGTGCTCCAAGAGACAAAATAGCAGCCATTAACCCACTGAGCATACTGTAGACTTACTTTTGTCTTTTTAAGGGAGGGGGCAGGGGATCTTTTGGGGGACATAGCAGCTCAACAGTATATGCCCTAAAGAAGTAGTATATATCACCTGAAAGCTAGAAACCTGAAGATTAATTTGAGATGCAGCTCAGCACTGTGTCAGCTTACTCTAGTCATAAATCTGTAATAAACACTGCATGCAAAGAAGTCAATAGTTTGTGCTCAAAACTGTGAGGGATGAACATAAAAGGGACGTGTCTGTGAAGGTTAGACTCATCAGGACCCACAGGAATTCAGAGATCTTGCAGTGAGAGGTCAAGGGACCTCTGTGAAAATGCTGTTTTTCCCTCACCAACATTTAGCCTAACTTTGGAGCATTATGTGACCCCCTCCCTGAGAAGCTAGCATAACATGGTACCACTGGATTTTAAAACGCAGCCAACTATAGACCTTTAAAGACAGGCGGCAGCAAAAGTGTTATGTTCAGACCTTAATCACACCTTCACACGTTAACACTGACAGCCCTGAAACAAACTTAAATTCCTGCAGTCAGTTATCTAACCCTTCACGTGACTGATTGGTTGTGTCTTTCTGTGGGGAAAAAACTATGCAAAGCCGTTTGTGATCAGGATTTATTTTAATCAGTGTCCAGTTTTTTGTTCCTGCAGTAAATGCATGATTAAGAACAGAGAAATTTTGCTGCAGTCTGGTACTTCATAAAAGTGATAAGTAAGTGTCCTGTAAGTAAACCTTATTCTGTGGGGAAGTGAACAGAGGGGGGAAAATGACACAGCGTGACTTTGTAAACAGTCTGTGAAACTATGACTCTCACTTAGCGATGCACCGGTTAGACTAGCAGTGAGCATGCTGTGACACTAAAACCACTCAACACACTTGTTTGTATGTCTTTGTTTTCTGTAAATGCTGTGATGGATAGAAAGAGAAGGGATGTGAAGGGAGAGCAGATATTCAGTGCACGGAGGAGACGGGTTGATTACTGTGTACATAAACAAGGACAGAGTGTATTTATACCGATCATAGAGGGCAAACCTTGTATACATGTAGACTGTGATTGTCTCGCCTTGTACTTTCTGATGTAAAACTGTTTTTAAACCTAGACAGCAGCAAACAACACAACAAGTTCCTTTTGTCTAATTATTCCGATTATTTCAGGGCAGCTGAGGGGAGGTTTATTATTATGTTGTGTGTATTTTGCATCAATGACAAACCCAGATAGTGAGTTACTATGATGGTATTCCTTTGTACAATGATGCTAATAAGTATTTCTTGTATATAAAAGTCTTTATTGTGTTAGCATGGGTATAAACTGTGACGTGTATGACAGTAGATGTAAATACTCACGTTTTTTTCCTACTCACTAAACAAACTGCTGTGTTGTGGATTCATGATTAATGACAAACATTAAACAATAATGTTTTATTGACTCAGCTCTGATTCGACCTGCATTCATTTCTCCTCTTCTTTGATCAAGTTAAACTGGAAACCCAGCGGTGGGAGAAGAATTCACATCCTTTACAGAAGTGAAAGAAGGAAAACTACAGTGTAAAAATACTAATGTAAAGTACTACATTCAAAATATGGTGAGAGGTGAGATATATATATATATATACATATATATATATATATATATATATACATATACATATATATATATATATATATATATACATATACATATACATATATATATATATATATATACATATACATATATATACATATATATACACATATACATATATATACATATATATACATATACATATATATATATAAATATATACATATACATATATATATATAAATATATACATATACATATATATACATATACATATATATATACATATACATATATATACATATACATATATATATATACATATATATATATATATATACATATACATATATACATATACATATACATATATACATATACATATACATATATATATATATATATATACATATACATATACAGTACAGGCCAAAAGTTTGGACACACCTTCTCATTCAATGCGTTTTCTTTATTTTCATGACTATTTACATTGTAGATTCTCACTGAAGGCATCAAAACTATGAATGAACACATGTGGAGTTATGTACTTAACAAAAAAAGGTGAAATAACTGA
>NC_064752.1:17500-85000 GCF_011397635.1 Epinephelus fuscoguttatus | reverse complement strand
GTATGTCGTCATAAATCATGAAAAAATTGTCAAAAGTATAGTATGTCGTCATAAACGACAGAAAAATGTCATAGTATAATATGTCATACAAAATATAAAAAAAATGTCAGTATAGTATGTCGTCATAAATGATGAAAAAACATCAGTACGGTATTTTTGACGACAAAAAGTGTTATTAGTATATGATAAAAAAATGTCTGAAGCCGTTAAATTAGTCCTAAAATATGTTGAATTCCATTCATACTTAATTTAGTGAGACGATCTTAAAACAGAAGATGCATGACACTAATGGAGTGTCACAGCTCTTTTCTTTCAAGATAAAAATTAACTGTCGCACCATTAAAGTACAAATTTATTTATTTACATTCAACAGCGCAGGTATTCACTATGAAAGAGTTGTAGTGCCTTTAATTCTGCACTGAAAAAAAACAAACAACAGAAACAAAACAGCAGTGCATTACTGAAGTGCGGTTTGGGTTTTTTTTACAGCAAAAAAAAAGACATGAATAAAATGTAATTACAGATTTTGCAATGATGAATCAAAGAAAAGGTCAGCAAATGTTTTAAGAGGAAAGAAAGCATAATAATGATTAAAATTAATTGCCGATTTGACACATGTAAAACATAATTTTTCAATTTAAAAGCATACAATTTCTTTAATATGGCACGAATAGAACAAAATGCTTTTTCATACTGTAACTGGCAAACTTTGACTTGGCCCTTAAAAATATTTATAAAAATACAATCCAAACAAGCTCCTCTTCAGTGTGCACTGTTGTACTGTCAGCATTTATAAGATTACAGAAATCATCTTGGACCTGTCAGACTGCAGTGATACACAAGTAATAATAAAGCAGTAATAATAAAAAAAACCCTCTCATACAGTACATTATATGTAAAAATAATTTAAAATAAATGCTCTCAAAGACAGAATATTTAAAACAAGCTTAAGATCGGTCACATCGAACTGAGCTTTGACCTTTTTAAGGTATAAAACTAGTGAGATGTTTTTTAAACACTTTCTCTTTAGAATCCAGTTCACAAGGCAGGCACAGTCTTTGTTCCTTCAGTTAACAGAGGTGGGAGTGAGGCACACATGTGCAAGTCTCAAGTCATAACCTTCTAGTCTTGAGCAAGACCCAAGTCACTGTGGTGAAAATCAAGCAAGTCGAGTCAAGTCATTGATTGCTCAGGTCAAGCAAGTCACAAGTCAAGTCATACTCACAAACTCATAAAGATAATGTAACTTAAACTTTACCCAGTGGTGGATTGTGACAGAACACATTTACTCAGGTACTGTTATTACAAGTCTGACCTCTACTCCACTACATTTATCTGACAGCTTTAGTTACTAGTTACTTTACAAATTAAGGTTTTGCACTCGAAACATATGAAAATGTTCAAGCACAGCTGGAACTATGAGTCAATTAACAAAAAATAAATTTGCTACTATTTTGATAATCATCTAATCCATGTCATGAATATCAAGTCGAGTCTTTCATCAGTGTGAGTCAAGCAAGTTTCAAGTCCCCCACCTCTGTCAGTTAGTCTTTGCTACATTCATGTTCATAACAATCTCAAGTCTAAAGACACAGTTGGTCTCCATCTCTTCCTATCAGGTCTGTAACAATCCTCTACATTCAATCCTCAGACTGAAGTCAGTCACCTGTCAGCGCATCAACACCGCTCCTGCTCAACTTTTAACCATTTTAAAAGGACAATAAAAAAAACAGCATCAAACACTTATTGCCTTATTTCACAAGCTGCACATTTTTGCTTTTGTTTAAAGGCACTGCGTGGTTAAGAGACGGATCTGCTAGTCTGTCACCTGATTGTTTACATTTCTGTCCTCTTTGGTTTGAGCCTCAGAGTTTTTGGAATTAAACATTTGGATCTGACATGATCAGCATGGCTATTTAAAAAACGTACCGCAGGTCTCTTAAGTTATCATTGTCTTATTGATTTCATTTCATTCACTTTGTTGAGTTTCTATGTAGTTTCATCTCATACATTTAGCTGCTATATTGTCCTTAACAACAGTCCAGTGGAGAGTTACATCTCCACTTTTCAGACACGAGTGGGACAGAGAGAAAATACAATGAGATACATGCATGAGATGGAGAGGACGATAACATAATGACGTCAAACAAAAAAAACAACAAAAGCAACACTGAGCATTCAGAAATGTGTTGACTGTGTTGAGTTGCAGCCACCTGAGTAACAGAAAAATTCCTGTTGTAAGACAGAACCTTTGTTAAACTTTAGGGCTGCAGCTATCAATTCTTTTAGTAATCTGAGTATTCTATCAATTATTATTGTGATTAATCGAGTAATCGCATTAGAAATACTGCTTGTGTTCATTAAATTACTTAAGCTTTATCTAAGGACGCTAGTAACATATAAAAGTCACCGAAATGAGGGAAATGAGCAACAAATTCGTTTCCTTCTTTGAAAGTCGGAAGTGTCAACTCGCATGCAATAAGGGTCATGCAAATGACTGATTTCACACGCACTCACACTGTGCTGCTATTTCTCAAGCTGTCAAAAATAATCAGTGTTGGGCAGTAGCGTCACTACAAGTGGTGATGTTACTAATTTAACAGCATTCTCAGTAGCGTGGTGGTGACGTCACTACTTGAGTCAAACAGGTTTTCAGTAGGAAAGTTAATTGATTGACAGAGTAGTACGGTAGCGTCCATAAAAGTTCCAAACTCTTTTTCCCAGGAAAAACTCTATTTGAATCTTCATTATAAAGAACGGCAGGTAGATTTTTGACGATTAGTTTCTAGTTCTACAGCGTGAGTAACGAAAGCAGGTTGTGTAACAGAGGCTTCTTAGTAAGAAAATTATTCGAGTCACTCAAGGAATCGTTTCAGCCCTATTAAAACTTGATCTGTCAGAGTGGCTGAGAGTCTTTGGCCCTTTGGGAAAATGTAGATTGTAACGCCGATCCACCTTGTATAACACGTATTTTGCCAATACTGACACACTCGCACCCCTAAACATCTCGTGAGTTGAGTGGCTGCGCTGAAGGATCTTTAGAGGATGTCTCCTGGGTGCCATTCCCGGAACCATTTCCCATGAGGCACGAGCTGTTTCCTGTGTTGCAGGAACCATCTTCCTGCAGAGGGGAGCCTGCAGCAAAGGACATGTAGTATATATATTAAGTAAAGTCAAATTTTATATCACACAAACATTGATTTGGTGGCCGATCCAAAAACACCCTTTAAAAAAGTGTTTGCAAACAGTTGATACTGGAGGTTGATTGAACAGTTTGTCTGAATGGTTTCAGCGCAGAGGGAGAGTGAAGGAAAGGACACTATAGTTTTTACCACTACATTTAATTATCTATCTATTTTGTATCAGTTGATGGTCTTCACAATACATGATTTTAGGAGGTTCTTCGGTCTTGTCAACACCCCTACTGCCGTGTATAAATGATGATGACAAATAAATACACTGATGTAAAACAAGGTGTGTATTTCTTTAGTACAGTTTTCCTTTACGTCGTCATGAAAAAATGACTCATATGTTTCACATGCCTCTAACACAGAATCTGAATAATTACACTGGACATAACTGATACCATTACACTTGTGCTTCAGTATTGTGGCGTGTACGGTTCCAACAGCACGAGACTTTCACAGTTCAATAACCTCTCAGAAATTAGAAAAAAAAAGTTAACATGCAGCTCTGACACGTAACAGTGCGATCATTTTTCTCATGTCTCTCTTGGAAGGAACGTAAATACAAGTAAGGGTATTTCTTAAATGTTGAACTGTTCCTTTAAAAGTTACAGCCTGAAATATTCAGGCCTTGATATACCCACCAGCATTACGCTTATAGATTTTGAAACTAGTTATATCAGTGAATCTGCTATGTTACTACATTATGGACACTTTGATAGAATACGTTTTATAAACTCACCTCTATTGTGGAGTATTTTGATGCGATTCAAAGCTACAAGCAGAGCTAGAGCTACAACAACAATGAAAGCTCCCAAAACCAAACCACCAAACAACCATCCAACAGCCACTTTGCAGGATGAGTCCTCACACACTTTCTCTGAAACACATGACAAAAAGCAAATGTAAAACTCAATATGTAACTGCCTATCAGGGCTCGACAGTGCAAGCGTTTCACTCGCATTTGCGACTAAAAATAGATGTGTGCGAACTGTAAAAAATATTTAGGGGCACATGTGCGCATAAAAAAAAATCAGCCGAAGCAGCCAATATTTTTGTCAATAAAAAAATATGATAATCTAACCGCAACTGTTGGAGGAACTCCAGCCGCCTTCCCTCTTCCCCGTGTGACACGGTTATGGGCGGTTTTCCAAGCCACTGTCGGCACAATGAATATCGTGCGCGACACCAAGGGTAGCGGTGCCGCTTTGTCAGGCGTTGCTGCCCTCTCCATAGACTAACAATGGGACAGCCAGCGCAAAGCGGTTTTACAGCTGATCATGTGTAGAGGCCTTTAGGGACCGTTCACCACGGTCGCGTCCAATAGCAGAGAAGAGCCTGAAGTAGACCCGGAAGCGGCAAGAACAGATCCATATTCTTTGGGGAGTGGTTTAACAGTAATATTATTTGGGTAAGGCAGCTATTCAACAGCAATGGTGTCTTGTTTTCCTATGAGGAGTTTCTTCAATATTATGGTATACCTATAACTCCCAAACAGTATGCCATAGTATTTGACGCTATTCCATCTGGTGTACTCATGTTGTTCAAAAGTAGTATGTCTGTTAATATACTTGATGCTCCCTTTACTGTCGTAACGGACTCACCGGTTGGTAAAATATGCTTCAGCCCATCTGGTAGTAAGAACAACTGTAAAATCCGTGCTCTTTTCCAATATAATATTGTTTCTGTTTGTCCTGTAATATCTTACTGGAATAGTCGTGTAAATAACTTGTGTTGGGAAAAAATCTGGTCTCTTCCTCAAAAATTTTTTGTGGTTAATAAAGTGAAAGAAGTGTCATTTAAAATTATTCATCGATGTTATCCAGTTAAATCCTTCTTTATCAAATTCAAGTATGATGATTTAGATCTGAAATGTGCTTTTTGTGACTCCCATACTGAGACAATTATTCATCCGTTTTGGAAATGTGAATATACCCGTAAACTGTGGCAAGATGTTTGTAGATTTATTTTAGATCATATCTGCTGTGATTTTGAGCTCCTCCTGCAAAATGTCCTTTTTGGCTTTGTAAAGAATGATGCTCCAGCTGACAAAGAATATTTTTTAATTAATCTCATTTTAATCCTTGCAAAATTCTACATCCACAAATGTAAATTTGCCAAAGTGAAACCCCTTTTTTATGTTTTCATGAAAGATCTGAAGCTGTACTTCAAATCAATATCCTCTGCTAATAACAAGAAAGCTATCAAGACTATAAATCTGTGCTCCCACTTCAATATCTTTAATTCAATTTAATTTTCATTGCTCATGTCCCCTGGTGTATCTTACTTTAATTATTATTATTATTATTATTATTATTATTATTATTATTATTTTTACTTTTTTTTTTTTAAATTTATCTATTTATCATTTTTATGTTACGTTTTTATTTCTTTAATCTCGATTTCTGTATGATTTATTTTGTTGTTATGTGTTATCCAATTGTTATTTTTTAATGCCCATGGTTTGATGCACTGTTAGTGTAATTTGTAAAGCATTAATAAAGTTGATTTAAAAAAAAAAAAAAAAAAAAAAAAGAGACCCGGAAGCGGTCACCATGGAGCTGTAGCTCCTGAACGAGCCTGTACTCCCCCAAATCCTGTCCTCTGCGCCCTACCCCGCGGTGGGCGCTGCGAAAGCTCTGTGTGAAAGAGGCTCAAGTCCTGCAGTTTCAGAGGACTTGGAGAATGTTTTAGGATAGTAATAACATTATATAAGATAATCATATTGCAAAGATAATATATATAAGAGGGCGGCACGGTGGTGTGGTGGTTAGCACTCTCGCCTCACAGCAAGAGGGTTGCCGGTTCGATCCCGGGTGTGGGAGCCCTTCTGTGCGGAGTTTGCATGTTCTCCCCGTGTCAGCGTGGGTTCTCTCCGGGCACTCCGGCTTCCTCCCACAGTCCAAAGACATGCAGGTTAATTGGTGACTCTAAATTGTCCGTAGGTGTGAATGTGAGCGTGAATGGTTGTTTGTCTCTATGTGTCAGCCCTGTGATAGTCTGGTGACCTGTCCAGGGTGAACCCTGCCTCTCACCCGATGTAGCTGGGATAGGCTCCAGCCCCCCTGCGACCCTCAAGAGGATGAAGCGGTTAGAAGATGAATGAATGAATATATATAAGACAAAATTAAATTGCAATACTTTTTCAAAACTTGATGATTTTACCTTTCTGTACATTTTGTATACAGATTCATTAAATAATTTTGCTTGTAAATGTCTATTTGCATCATGTTTATTACAGAAAACAAATTATTTGATCAATTTACATTGTGCCATTAAATAATTTTGCTTGTAAATGTCTATTTGCATCATGTTTATTACAGAAAACAAATTATTTGATCAATTTACATTGTGCCCCTAAAGTTCTTTGTGCGCTCCTTACTTTTTCAACTTAGGAGCACATGTGCTCCTTGGGAAAAAAGTTAGCGTCAAGCCCTGTATATCAGGTACAGCATGGTCACAGACTACACACAACAACAATTAAAGGAGTCTAAAAATCTTTGAAAACTAATAATTTAAACTAAAATTATTTGACAATTAAAACACCCAGAAAGAAATCTCACCAGAGAAAGGCACAAATGTCTCCTCATGAGTCTGATGACTGATTTCCTCCTGTGTCACCACACAGCGGTAGAGGTCACTCTTGGTCACATTGGCGTTGAGGGTGATGTAGTAGCGGCCTTCTCTCTCTGAGACCTGCGGCTCCTCAGCAGGAAGTTTGTTTCCAGCACTGTCCTGCCACTGAAGATGTGGCTCTGGAGAGGCACCTCGAACCTCACACTGCAGCAGCACCCCCACTGTGGCATTCAGCGTCCTGATAGACGGCTTTGGAGTTGCAGCTGTGAACACAGGATAAACAAAAGCTTATCAAGGATGGCGTATAAATGTAATGATGGGATGTTTTTGTGTTCATCCCTGGCTGAGGAATGTTCAAGACAGTGAGAAGAAAAAGCCCAATGTGAGGTTAACAAAACAACCTTAACTTCACATGGGCCGTATTCATGATAAATACGACACAATAATCTAAATAACAAGTGCCAATTAATCAGTCAGTGAGTGTGTAACATGTGCACATGCAGCGAGAAGCAGGAGCGACCCACCACTGTCCGGCACCGACCCACAGTGAGGATGGAGACTGACAGCTGTGCCAACAGCCGTGGGAAAGTAAATGAGATGAGCTGGGGCTCAGACTGTTAAAGAATGCTGCAGCAAGTGAATGTACTATAAATTGAAGTGGCCAGCGGTCTTCACTACAAGTAGACTGGCTGTTGAAACAGGTGACGTACTTGACGTTCTTAAACCAGTTGCTGGCGACTTGACAAGCTGAGTTGCAGGTGACACCACTGGCTGACTGAAGTCAAGCAGAGACTAGCCACTTGACACTGCTCCAAGTCTGATCTGGGTGTTACACATTTCCTTCTATGGAACTAAATCAAAATGGGAATCAAAGCTTAATTTTGTTGCTTACAATTATTGTGTTACTGATCATAATCTAATATAAATATAGAGACGTTTCTTGTAATAGCAACAAAAACATTTTTGAGCTGAAGGTGATTTTAGCTGTTTAGATCAGCACCCTCAGACCTTAAAGACAGATCAGGAGAACCCAGTTGCCAGTTTTGTTGGATGATGTCACTTATGTCTACACCTACAATTTGTGTGTGCTACAACTCTGTCATCAAGAGGCTGTGTATTATTTTTATTATTCACAGATTTAGATACAACACCTTCACTTAAATACGTTGTCCTTTTAACAGTGTAGAGATCAGTAACATCATCAAATTCAAAACAATTTCTCCTCATCCGTTTTTAAAAAATAGTAAATCTTTACGATACCTGATCAACAGAAATATTTTGTCTTAAAATCAAATCTTATAATCTCATGATTATAATATTATGAAATGCATTAATTTCTGCTTTCCACGAACTGAACTTCTAGTTAGGCCCTGCTGCGCACGTGTGTTTCTGTAGTAATGATTCATAATTAGTGTTTACAGTGGTGATTAATTACCATGGTTTTTGGAAGGAGGTGAAACAAATGCTTTGAGGGTATCCGATCAAACAATACTGGGGACCTTGTGACTGTAGAGAACCAAATCTGATCAAATGAAGGTAAAGGTACTGTATCAGAAGATTTGAATAATAATCAGGTCGACAGAGTCATAGCACTCGTTAGAGATGTAGATTGTGGACATCATCACCTGGGTTTTCTCCTGATCGGTCTTTCATGATGGTTTCTGAAAGACAAATGTAACATTGATTTGTGAGTGATATCGTGAACTTGTCAAATATTCTTTTTTTTTTATTTAAACAAAACCAATTCAAATTACACAACAACACTATAACACATCATAGACCACTGACATACAGTAATAAAACATAAAAGAAAGAAAATAAAAAAATTCAGACATAAGAAAAGAAAAATGGAAACATTATCACCCTTCTAAACTTGGCCTTAATCTATAAGACCTTTTTTCATAGTCATTCAGTTTCCCCTGCCTTGTGACAGTGATGCCTTCTAACAAAAAAAGTTTTAAAAAGTAAAGAAAAAAGCAGAATGTCAATCACTCCTTTCCTTTTGATTCAAAAACAAATATTTTTCCTAGTAATATAATAGTATTTAAAATGCTAGGACAACTGTTTCTTAATTCACTAGGCATTATTGTTAGAGGGCACATATTTAAAAATATCAAACTTGATGCAAGTCATCTTTTGATAGTCTTCCATAAAGTTGCCACGAGGCCAAAACCAAAATATATGTAACATATTTTCAATTCCAGATTTACAGAAACAACAGTTTCCATCCACTTCCATACCCCAACCAAAAAAAGCATTTTTCTTGTAGGCAGTATTTTGTATAGTATTTTTAATTAAAAATATTGTGACTTGGAATCTGTAACAGCTTTATAAATTAGATCATACACTTGTTTCCATGGCAATGGGATATGAAATACCTCCTCCCAGTACAAGTGGAACTTTTCAGGCTTGTCGTTTAAATCATATGCCCTCAAAAAAAAAATTCTATACAAAAGTATTGATCTTTTTTCAAAGACAGTTTTTCATGGCAGGTTTACACACCTGGGGCCTCATGTACAAAGACTTGCGTGGATTTCCTACTGAAACATGGCGTGCGCTTAAATCCAGAAAACGTTGTACGCACAAAAACATCCAGATGTATGAATCTGTACGTACGCAAGGAATTCAAGCACATTTCCTTTGTACATCCCAATCATTCCCCTCTCTGCACGATCAGAAAACTAAAACAAAAGAATAAGTAAGACGGGAAAAAAGAAAAACTTCACAGAATGAAAATTGGGAGACGCTACTCACTGAAGTGAAGGCGCGCAAAAAAGTCACTTTTTGGCACGCTGTCCTCAAGCATCAATACTAAACGCAAGAGGAGTGAGGGGGAGAGTGTGTGTGAGGCTGCCAATGCTGTGGGGTCAGAAAAGCGTACACACGCAGAATTAAAAAAGAAGTGGTCCGACATTAAGGTGGACGTGAAGCGGAGGACGGCTGCCCACCGCCAAAGTGTGGCCAAAACATGCGGGGGGACAGGAGAGGAGGAGCTCGCCCCGTTTGAACAGAGAGTCGCCGCAATTGTGGGTGACACTGCTGTCTCAGGGGTGGTGGGAGCACATGTGGGTGACTCGGATTACCCCCAAGGTTAATACCTATAAATTTGTGTAACTTTAAATGTGTCATACGGGTCATACAATAGCCTGCTCACAGCCCTATAAGATAGAGGATCATGCATAAATGTTGTATGTATGGTATTATTTGGTCTGAAATAAATCTTTTGAATTTAAATTTAAACATGCCAGTATATCAAAGGTGTGTTCATTGTTCATGTGTCTCTGATGTGCACATCACTCTGAGGACTAATTGTTTTCACATTTATTTATTATAGCAGTTTCCCAGCATCACCTCTAAGTGTTGCCAAAGGATCAACAGCTGTAGAAACGTGCGTACGCCAGCCGTGAAGTTGGCGTGAGGCACCGCACATTTCCACGGTCATTTCACTCTTGATACATCTGAACTTTGCCGTGGAAAAGGACGTACACCATGTTTTTGTGTGTACGCACCCTTTGTACATGAGGCCCCAACTTTTCCTTCCAGCATTTCTCACTTTCTTCCTCCAAGCCAAAGGCACTGCAGCTGCTAATTGATAATGTTCAAATTCTGAACAGAATACTCCAAATATTTAACAAAATAATTCATATGAATAGATATGACCATTCACATCTGTTACATCATTAGTAAAAATAATACCCCTCTGAACAAACTGTTCACAAAAAATAGGTAATCCATTGATTAATATACTGGAATTAAACCATAACATTTGCTGCAAAATGGCATCAATAGAGTCTGGTGGAAAATACTGGAAGTGTAACCAAGCTTGAACCATGTCTTCTTCTTGTCAAATATTCTTAGCAAGGCTGAAGTTTCAACATCTAAAATGGAGCGGGGAAAACACAAAGGCCATGCATGTAACAAGGGAGCTGCATGTTTAGACTATCGTCCTATACCTTAACAGATGTTAACTATTAAAGACGAAAAGGCAGAAAAAAAGCTTTCATTTTATAGTTATAGTTGATTAATGCAGTGGTTTCCAACTGGTTAAGCTACAAGGTCCAGTTTTCTCTTTAGTTAGAACATGGCACTCTTAAATACTTGAGTCTGATTGGTCAATCAACAAAATCACCGCTGCTCTGCTGCTCTGTTGCTAGGGACGCCATAGCAACGGCCTTAGACTGAGGAGCATCAAAATCAGTTAAGGTTAGTCCACACAGGCCAAATAGAATCTGAGTGGCAAAATGCAGGATTTTCAGGACATTTAACATTTATCATTTTTGGCGAGGACAAAATGCTTGATGTTTGGCTAAAAATGACATGTCCCCATCAAAAAAAAAAAAAAAAAAAAAAAAAGACAGGAAGAGAAAATCGCAGGACCGTCAGGAGCAAACCGGCACAAACAACTAAAAGAAGTAAGTAGTAAGCCATGTTCTAAGCGGGATAATGTGTAGTGAGCCGGTGAAAGTTGAAAAATAATTCCCTTCAGGGGAATGGAACCCCGACAAGCAGCTGACTGTGGACCTGTTAGTCCCACAGTTCATTACATTTAGCGTCACACTTGTGTTTGACCATGTGATTGGTAGTTTGCTGTTTCTGCCAAGTGGCTGTCTATAAGTCACTCACTCTATGGCAGAAAACGGCACTTCAAAATAAAAGCTCTGTGCTGGAAATTCACTATACTTAAAAATAAAGTGTGGTTTGTCACAAACTTGACATATTTGTGAGTCACTTGAGGTCCATTCAGAAGGACCCACAACCCACTTCTGGACCACAACCCACCACTTGGGAACCACTGGATAAAGGTATGTAAACTTGCCACCATAGGGGCAGTGCTTACACTGCCTTCAAAACAAGCCACAACTTAACCATGCACTCCACACATGCAAGCTTGTCATAGGTGTGTGTGGTACTTGAACAAAGAGCACTACACCCACTGAAAGATAGTTACTCTACTTCTATGAGTACATCTCTACTTATACATGCATAATCTATAAGCGTGTTCTGTAAAGTTAATCATTAAAAAATGAAAATTAGTAAAAAAACAATTAAATGCTCTAAAATATGTCGTTTAATCATTAAAAACAAATTAACATGATGGGTAATAACAGATTATGGCAGAGCTTTTACATCCCTGTCTGTCTGCTAGCATTAGCCTTTAGGTTGATATTAGCCTCCAAATTCAAATAATCTGATGAAGTACACACAATTAATTGCGCCACAGGCTTGTGTTATCTGACCATAGAATGAATAAATCAGAACCAGTGATGGGTGACAAACAAGTTTTTTTCTCTATTACCATTGTTTTTTTCTACATGCTGTGTATGTGTTGTCAGATTGGTAAAGATATTTTTAATAAGCATTGAGTTAAGCTCTCAGGGCCACTGTTAGCACATGCAGCAATGTTTGAAGAGTAACTAGGACTGTCAATTTTTGATACCAAAACATTGCAGATTAAAATTACAAGAAAGGTCTTTGTCTATGTCCACTGAAATGTTCCTAAAATTGTAACCAGCCACTGTCTTAACATCACTGTTGGTGCTCCCTGTTGACTGATCATATTTATCCCCTGTGATCTGTTTGTGGTCCAGGGATTTGCCTGGGGTGCATTCTACTTATGTTAGAAATATGCCATCGCCTCAGTGAGACATGAAATCAGACCTCAAAAGATTAGGCTGGTGTCATTCTATCGTTTTTACTGTCAATAAATACCATGACAAGATGAAAACCAACAATGTGTTTGGGTAGGGAAGTCAGAGTGTTGAGACAGACTGTGACTCTCAGCTCCAAGACGAAGACACAAATATTTTTTTTTTTTAAAAAAAAAACAGCTCATAAATAAATAGTTTCATATTTCATAAAGTCTCTGTGATTACTTGAAACAGCAGGTCACTGTGGGTTTTTTTTTATCTAACAAACAGGAGGATATAATAAAATGAAAGTCAGGGGTTAAACCTAAAATGATAAGTAGAGATTCACAAAGAATAAATCAAGAATTAATTGTTTTACTCACCAACAACAAGCTTAATGTGGAATGTTTGACGTGGCTGAAGACGTGGAAAATCACAGGTGTAGTCTCCACTGTCAGTCACCTTCGTACTTCTGATGATGATGGAGGCGTTGCCGTGTTTCAGTTCTTCTTTAAAATGAAAGACTCGACCTTTGAACTCCTCACTCTGACCTGGACGCCTGTTGTTGTAATGGCTTCCTGCATCATACATGAACACCTCCTTCCGATGACCATCTATCTGAGCAGCTTTCCTCCAGTCAAAGAGCTTTGCTGAAATGCTCTCCTTGGTGCTGAGGGAACAGGGTAACACAGCATCACTCCCTTCTTTGACGACCACTGTGACGTCACCTGACCCTGAAAGATGAAGCATATTTTAATCATTATGTTAAAACACAGAAAGTCAGGTCAGGTTACATCCTCTGTCTGCAGCTATTTGTTGACCCCTGTTTGACAAAAGCTCTTGTTTATCCCCCAGTGGTGAACTGCTCCAGGAGGTGCAGACAGTCTGTTGCATCATCTGTCTTTTCTTCAGTACTGTGCTCAAAGACTCTCATACAGGCAGGAAACTGCAGAGGGTCTCCATCAAACACTTGAATCTCTCTCAGCGACAAAGATTAGAGATCTTGTTGCTGCACCAGCACAGTGGTTATATCATTTTGTCTTGCCATTGTGGACAACAAATAATTATCTCCATCACCATCACCAGGTGGAGCATGAGCACCTCCAAACTGAGAGAACTTTATGATCTATAAAGGAATGAGAACGTGGAGGGACGGCCTTACAATAGGCCTTTTGAAAATACTCAGGGTCTGGATGTGGATTAGCCTCATCTCCAATGTGAAACTTCTCATCAATCAACTCAAATAAACTGAATATGCAAATCAATCAATCCTCTCAGTCAGTTTTCAAGTAAACATGTGAAACATTTTCTCCTTTCAGATTTGAAATACAAAGATTTCCTGCTTTTCTTTGTCATGTACGAGAATAAATTGATTATCTCAAGGTTTTGTATTGTTACTCAGGCAAAACAAGAATACTGAAGACATCACATTGGGCTCTGAAATATTATGAATGTCATTTCACTATTTATTATTTCATATACTAAACCAGTGTTTCCCAAGCAGGCACATTGCAGGGGGTACGTGGAAAAATTAAGAATTTATTTCCAAGATAATAAAAAATATTCTCCGTCATTTCATAAGTCCGTCAATAAAATGGTACGTGTGCGCTATGACTTGTGTCCCTGGGGAGACAATAACCTGTGGCACAGCCATACCAAAATCTGCGGGAACCTGTTTACCTGCAGGTAAATATGGATAAATGGCTGAAACGTCCAGTTGCTGTGGATCCAGGAGGGGGAAAGGAGCCCGTCGACAAACGCAAGAAAGATGCCAAACCTAAACCAAAGCAGTATAGTGAAAACTATATTTTATATGGATTCACTTCTACGTCTGCGGACCCACCGCAGCCTCAGTGCTTCTTTTGCGGTGAAGTCCTGGCAAATAACTCCATGAAGCCAGCCCATTTACAGCGACACCAGAGCACCAAACACTCGGAAAGTGTCGGTAAAACTGAGGAATTTTACAAACGTAAGCTGTCGGAATTTAAGTCAAGACAGACTGTAATGATGAAAGCCACGAGTGTGTCAAGCAAAGCACTGGAGGCATCTTACGCCGTATCTCTGCTCGTGGCGAAATCAAAAAAGCCTCACTCAATTCTTGAAGAGCTCATTCTCCCTGCAGCAGCGGTTATGGCTGAAATTATGATTGACAAGAAAGCAGCCGACACACTCAAGAAAGTCCCCCTGTCGAACAACACCGTGTCCCGTCGGTTAATATTATTGGACAAGTGGTGAAAAAAATGAAACAAGCCGGTCAGTTCGCTTTGCAGCTGGATGAAATGACAGGTGTGAGTGGTGATGCTCAGCTCCTGGCCTTCGTTCGTTACAAAGATGTGTCGGACATAAACGAGCATATTTTATTTTGCAAAAAGCTGCCAGGAAAGACAAATTTTTATTTATTCTTATTTTTTTCTAATTTCAACTTAATTATTTTTCTTTAATAACAATATAATCATAATATATTAGTATTAATAATACAGTATTAATAATACAAATGTTTACTATAATATTATTTCTTATATTTATCATTTTTATTGCCTTGAAGGCAACATAATTTTATGTTTAATATGAGTTAAATAAGAAGATAATGCCTGAATATTAATTGTTCAATTTAAGAAGATGAAAGAAGAAAATGACTTGCGTTGAATATTCAGTTGTGTTATGTTCTACTTTTGGAGAATCATGAACACGTATGAGTGAGGGGGTACTCATGGTATGACAAAAAGGCTCAAGGGGTACACAAGACAAAAAAGGTTGGGAACCACTGTACTAAACTATCAATTGAGAAAATAATCTGCAGATTAATCAATAATGAAAGTAATCATTAATTACAGGGCTAAACACTGCATCACTGTGTTTGCAGTCTTTGAACACTGTTATCAGAAATATCTCAAATCACTGGAGAAAAACTGTAAAACTGAGCATCAGGTTATGTAATATGTAAACCACACAGGGGGAACCTGCAGTGCACAACTGACCACTGACTGCTGTGAGAAGAAAAGTCACTTATTAATTGGACTTAAAGCAAATAATATGCCTAATAATTATTAGTTTGCTCATCAGGAGCACGACCAGACGTTATCAGGGGTGCATACAGTACACAGTACTGAGTCACATTATGAGCTGCTGTGATAAAATTAATATCACTGATATTAATTTTATCACAGCAGCTCATAATATATTGAAATCACAGGCTGGGCTCAGCCTGTGATTTCAATATTTTTCTTTGATTTTCAGTGTGATTTTGAATTCAGTCCTCAGTGGGTTGATGATTTTGGTTTCCACTGACCGTTGTTACGTCATTTTGTTCTCAACAAATTATTCAATGTTTGTCGTATTCGATTTTTAACTCAGCAACATGCTTAAAGCAGCTCACACCTTCTTACAGTGTCTAAACCAGTGACCATATTCTATTTATTTAACCCATATTTAAGCAGGTCAGTCCCGTTGAGACTAACAGTCTCTTTTACAGGGGACACCTGGCCAAGACAGTAGCACACAAACAGTTACAGCCCATCAACCACACAATAAAAACATTTAAGATATACAGTAAAGTTGAAATATTAGATCACCAATGACCAACCGACTCATTCATCCTTGTACTAATGAGAGACCAGTTCACCCAGCTTTAACTCTTGTTGAAGGTTGTAGCTGCCCTTGGCTTTATGAAACACGCAGAGAGTTTCCTTTACGGGTGCAAAAGTGGATTTTTATTCTCCGTCCTCACCATTTACACCGTGAAACTAAAAAGACGAATACAGTCAATTAAATCCTGTTCATCATGCATCAATACACAATAGAAAACACATGCTCCACATAGCAGCTAAACAAATTGGTCACTTTACAAACATTATTTAATGATTTTAATAATACATTTATCAAGAGTTAAAATCATGAACGCACCTCGCTCTGCTCACCAAGGGTGCAAACTTCATCTAGCGTCCTCTTTTCTTCCTGTCAATCTGGGCACTATCGCTACCCGACACAAAACTAAACACCAATTAACCAAGAGATTTAACAAACAATTAAACAACAACAGACAAATTTCAACAAAGGCACAAATAAATGTTAAGTCACAGCTTTTCTGGAGGATCACCATTACTGCGAGGAGCCAAAAGAGGAAAAGAGGTAGGGAGGTACATAAAGCTTCCGAGCACTTCGCCCTTACAAAGGTTATTCCAGGTGAGAGGAGCAGAGCCCATGAAGGCTTTCTTCCCCAGCTCAGTCTGAGCACCAGACTTTAAACCACCTGAAACACGCTGTTGTAAATATGATGCTCCCCCACAACATGAACACACAGATACAATCAAACACCGTCTGAATATATATTTAACCTCTTCAACAGCACAAACTCTCCAACAGTAATAAAACAAAGTTCGTGGACTGAGCTGACAAAATGATGATGAACCTCTAAATGACCCAGGGAGACTGTGTGTGTCCTGTAACGTTACACAGATGAAGCTAGTTAACTAACTGTTACCTTGGTTTGAACAGGTGAAACGGTGTCTTCAAGCTAACTACCACTGATAAACTGACGCTACATAGAAAGCTTTAGCTTTCTTACCGTGTGCAGGTATTATTCCAGCCACAGCCAGCAGACAGAGACTCAAGAATGGGAGCTCCAGAGCTTTGACACGAAGACCTGACATGTTTCCTAACAAACTGAAAGAGAAAAGGGTGGAGCGAACTGTGAGGAGCTAACTTAGCTAACTGTAACTGTGAGGAGCTAACTTAGCTAACTGACGGTGTTTAAAGTTAAAGAAACCGACAGCAGATATCTCTTGAACACTTGCACAACGCAATGCAAAACTATATACGACACCTTAGAGTTTAACATTAATAGATAAACGCTTTCGGTTTTTTGCAGAAGCCAGAGTGGGCAGTGTCCTGTCCTGGCAGCAGAAGTGGTTGTAGTATATGGAAAGCCAAAAGAGTGCGGAGGGAAGGAAGCTGGTGACGCGAGCTGGGAGGAAAAAAAGGGGAAGAGGCTTACTGATTTGGGTTGTTCAGCTAAACACTGTTCATTGTGACACAGCTGAGGTTAACAAGTTTAACTGCTTTTAATCAAAACAAAAAGTAGCACTGATTCAAGGTAAAGATGTTATTTTCCGAAAAAAAAAACAACAAAAACCACCCTTTTGATTATGAACATTTCTCACATTATAAGACTGTTAAGCAGAAAACAAACAAACAAACAAACAAACAAACAGATATGAGGTCAGGGATGATCAGTGGGCCTACATTAAAGCAAATGTGCTCATTTAAAGGTCTCATATTGTGAGAGGTCAGTTTCTCATGTCTTTTTACAAATAAAGCAGGTTTAGGCTCAGTTTGATAAAACTGCTCAAAGTCCCACTTTGGTACAAATGAAATATAATTCATGTTACCTGACATCTCTGAGCATGTCCCTGTCACTACAAGAAAAACCCCACTGTAACCATCACAGTGTGTCTGTAAATATGGTCTGGTGTTAGGAAAAGTACGGATGGCAGATTGGCTCTCTCCTTGCCCCAGTGTCTCCAGCCACCTCTTCTCCCCATCCAGCATGCACCATTCTTTTGATATTTATTGAGCTGATAGTTATATTAAAATTAATATACCTTCTTTTCACAACTTGGCTGCAGAAACACCCATGGAAACTGTTTTCTTTGAGGCCTGCAACAGGGGAGCAATGTCTTTTATTTAGAGGTGTTTTGTTTTTTTCACATTTACAAGACCCATCACTCAAATATCTGAGGCCTGTGTGGGAGATGGAGTTAGGGGAGGCTGTGACGGTGGAGCAGTGGGGAAGAGCCATTGACAGGGTCCACACCGCCTCCATATGTGCCCGGCATGGCCCCATTCAATTTAAGGTGCTTCATCACCGTCATTTCGCGAAACTCAAACTCACTAAAATGTCCCCAGATGTTGATTCCACTCTGACAGGTGCACACTTTCTCCTGCATCCTCAGCACACTCGCTCTGGCGGTGTCCTAATTTGTCCACTTATTGGTGTTTGATCTTCAAAACACTATCAGATATTTTAAAATGGAAATTCACCCAGATCCTTTGAAGGAATTTTTAGCATAGCAGGAGAGTAAAATAAGAATCTTTCAGGATCTAATCTCAAAATAGTGAAATTTGTCACTTTATTAGCACGGAAATGAATCCTTCTCCACTGGAAGAACCCTCATCCACCCAGCTGGACTCAGTGGATGCTTGGTTAGGAACCATCTGTTGTACTTTTTCGGTTCACTATATAGAGTATAATAATTCCCACTATACATTCGGACTGCACTACAAAATGGCTCAGTCACTATATAATGGACTATATGGTGAGTGGTAAGTGATGTCAGACACAGCCATTGTCTACGGAGCAGCTCCAGACTTTATACAGGTTCCAGACTAACTTCTCTGGTTTCTGTCTTTAATAGAGAGCAGCTCATGTTCACACATATTGATTAAACACTTCTAGGTCATGGAAATAACATGTTGGAATTAGTAATTTAGGGGGTGTTCCCCTTCAAACCTGAGAGCTGCTTTCTCATTTTTCACACAGCCATCTTCAAAGACTAATAACTGCAACACAGTACAAACAGTTTAGATGAATGAAATTAAATGCTATCTGTTCTCAACAGCACCACTGACCGGTGAAGCTGTAATGTTGTACAGGAATTAATCTTTTTTTTTAAAGCTAAAGATCCAAACATTTACTTGTTTCGTCCTTCTTAAATATGAGAATTTTTGTAACTGTCTGAGACATTTTTGACTAAAATAATATTGAAATGCTTTTTTATATTTTCTGTCATCATTTCATTAACGTTTTGAAAAGTGATTACAAATGTAAGAACAGGAAGCTAAAAAGGCAACTTTAATAAATCACATGACTAGTTCAGCGGTCACACCTGTTGCATTATGGGCTGAGGCAGTACGGCGGCAGAGAGCCAACATGGCTACAGAGCACACATGGTTGCAAAGGAAGAACATACAGCCCCTAAATGTAAAATATTTGTTTAAGTGGCCTGTATGGACAATTTAATATTTTGTTGCCGCGCCAACTTTGTGGGACCTGTCTATTGTCGGGCACGTCTAAATGCTGGACATTTGTTGAGAGAATCTAAACATAATTAAAGAATTTGTGTATTTCAAACTTTGTTTTTATGTTTTTTTTATTTTGTAGTTTTCATTGATTGAAGGATGGAAATAAAACAAAGACATCAGTATGATGCATGGACATTATTTCCTTGGGCCTGTGTAGTCACATGATGCATTGCTTTTTAATACATGATAAACTGAATAGCTTTGGATCTTCAGTTTGTTGTTGGTCAGATAAAAATATCTGAAGATCTCTGGCTCTGGTAAATTACACGGGCATGCTTCACTATTTTCTGATATTTTAATGACAAAACAAATAACTGAGAAAATAATGGAAAGATGACTCATTAATGAAAGTAATTATTATTTGCAGCCCTGTCTACTTCTTTCACCACTGACTATTTGTAACAGGACACTAACTCAGAGGGGAAAGGTGACAGGGAGGGATATTTCTATTTCTGAGGGTGTGTGAGGTTTTATGGGAACAAGACAAGAGCTAATACTCAGCTAAACAAAGAGCTAAACATCAGCATACTGAGTCAGAACTACAGGGATCTTATGACAAACTACATCACGCTGTACATATACATTCACACATATCTACATAGCTACACTGCAACTGTAACTGTAACTCAAAGTCAGTCAAACTCAAATTGGACAGACAACAGGTGGAAAGGAGAGGCAGTTACCAAGACAACCCTTATTTAGGAATGGTTTTGCAGGTGGTGGCTGCAGACCATTTCCCTCTCTGCGTCCTTTCTGGTTGATTCTAGTTTTGCATTTTTCCAGTGCCCTCACCACTAGTGGTATCATGAGGCGGTATCTGCAGCCCACAGAAGTTGCTCAAGTGGTGCAGCTACTCCAGGATGGCACATCCATACGAGCAGTGGCCAGAAGGTTTGCTGTGTCTCCCAGCACAGCGTCAAGAGCATGGAGGAGACACCAGGAGACCATCCGTCGTCTCATCAGGAGCATGCTCAGATGCTGTAGGGAATTGTTACGTCCCCCAGCCGCCTGTGTATGTATTAAGTGTATGTGTTTATGTCTATGTAGTCTATGGATTTGATCACCATGTTTAGTGGAGAGTCAGCCCTCTCTTTCTGTCCAGAGATCGTGTGTGTTGTGTTTCCATGTGTGCAGGTGATTCGCTGGACGATCGTGACGTTGCTCCGGCGGGATTGGCTGAGCAAGGGGCTCGGCCTTCATAATGCCGGCCACACGGAAGCCGAGAGACCCACGCTCGTACATGGCAGCAGCACATTGTATCGTTCTCTGGTTTTGTGATTGATAAGTACTTTGTTATGTGATCCACGTGTGATTATTTAGCTTGCTTGCTAAATAATTAATTCTCTTGTTCAGACCAGCGCCGCAGGGCCAACTGAGTCGTTTGTATATATTGTAAATAGTCATTGTCACATATTATTGTTTGCACGGGGCGTAGGGGTGAGCTGCTATTTTTGTTATACCTGTTTTCTCCTGTTTTTCGTTAGCCTAGGGAGTTAGGCCTAGTATTGTATTTTTGTTTCTTTTGTTTTTGTTAGGGATTAGTTATTTCGCCGGTCGGTAGACAGGTTGCTTTTTGTTTGTTGTTTTGGCCTGGGCTCACCCTGACGTCTTTTGCTCCATTTTGTGTGCGATATTGTACAGTGTGTTTTTGGAGTGTGTAGCAATAAATTGCTCACTTGTACATTTACTCTCGTGTTTCTGTGTGTCCTTATGTTACGCACCCACACCCCTAGACCGGGGCGTAACAGGAATGTATACAGGCACGTGGAGGCCACACACACTACTGAGCCACATGATGAGTTGTCCTGAGGAAATTCACAGTTGGATCAGCCTGTGATCTGATTTTTCCACTTTGATTTCGGGTTATGATTCTGAATCCAGTCCTAAATGAGTTAATGATTTTGGTTTAAATGGATTGTTCTTACATTATTTTGTTCTCAACAAATTACACGGTGTAATCAATAAAGATTTTCATCTGGAATATTTCATTCATCAAGATCTGGGATGTGTGTAGGAGCCATGAATGATTTCAGAGGTATTTTTGTAGGTGTATGACAGTTTAAATTTAAATATTGGTGTTTGTTATTTATGATATTATTTAGGGGTTTTTTTTTTGTGATCATGTTGATGAGGGAAGTAGGTCATATGGATATGGGCGGGGATATTAGGTTAATATAGGCACCTGCTCACCGAGAGAGAGAGAGAGAGAGAGAGAGAGAGAGAGAGAGAGAGAAGGGTCGCCGTATTTTTTGTTGACCGCTATTTTCTTCGATCACTGTGATCACTTTGATTATGAGTTTGTGCACAGTATCATGAGTTGATTATTTCTTTTTCGTTAATAAAAAGTTAAACTTATTTTTTCCTTGCAACTCAGTGATTTTTCCCGTTAAGCGCGTCAGACAAAGGAAAGGCCCGGCTGCAGCCTCTCAGCGACTCTTTGTTTTGTGAAGTCGCTACAATGTGTGATTTAAGTGTTCCCTTCATTTCTTTGAGCAGTGTATATACATACAGTCAGACTACATCACCATACAATCCAATATACCTCATCTTTCAATATAATGTACAAACAGGTTCCTACAACAACGTAGGGCTTATTAAACTAAGGAGGAAGCTGCATATTACTATTTAACTAGGCATGGCAGCTTAGAGCAAATGATGGAGCCCTTGATTAGCTACACTCAGTTAACAGAAAATGCCTGATCATGATCTGAACACAATATTTGGACACATTAGCCACTCTGAAAGGTGGACAACAGCATAACTCACGACTTACAGTGTTAAAGTCAGCATCAAACACATAAACACAGACCACTACTGTCGTCAAAATGACACGATAATTAGCAAAAAGCAGAGAAACTTGGCGTGGTATTTTAACAGTGTGGATTAGGAAAGAAATGTAAGATTTCCACATGAAATCCAAAGAGGAGCAAACAAACAGTTATTAACAGGAAGTCTGTAGCGGCTATTTGTCCTCAATTGTCCTCAAAAAAAAAAAAAACTAAACTAAATTAAGACAAAATCAAATCAAACGGCCACTGAGGCACCTAGGGAATTAATTTACGCAGGAAAAACAAAAAACAAAAAAACAAAGTCCATTGTCCAGGCAAAATGAAGTTTCTTCGGTTTATTTTCCCACTGGCAAACAAACGAACAAAGAACAATGGCCTTTGCCGCCTCTCTTGCCCTGGTAAAAAACCATAAACCCTCCCAGGTGCCTGGCTCACCTATGCCTGCATACCCATATATGTAGATTCACCCAGTGCGCCCCAGCTACCCAATACCTTCAAAATAAAAGCATTAATAAGTACTCAAATTAACTCAAACAATACTAAATATTATAAGCAAACTAAAGGTGTATTCTTCAGAACTAAACAACAACAACAACAACAACAACAACAACAACAAACTAAATAATTAGTGATTAAATATCACAAAAATAAATAGCTCCAACACCCCGGCCCCTAATTGTGAAAAGTATAAACTCACAATTACTTTTATTTCAATAAGGGAGCTATTCTCTTTATCTCTCCCTAACTCTACAATGGAGATTCTTCTGTCTTCTTCTGGACAGCTGGTAGGAAAAGAAAAAAAGAGATGGAGGACAGAGTAGTAAGAGAGAAAGAAAGAATAATGTCCATGATCCTACACTCTGGCCTCCAGGAGCAGGCAGATCTTCGTTACAGGCCTCTCCAAGACACTGGTTTTAGTTTGAAGGCACACAGAACGGACCGGTCCTTTGGCATCAGATTTGGTACTCAGAACTCGGCCCATCACCCAGGATCCTCTTGGAGCTGTAGCATCAGCGGTGATGACAATATCTCCTGGGGAGAAGTTTCTTCTTGGCCTTGTCCACTTTTGTCTTTCCTGCATCACAAGTAAGTACTCAGATACCCATCTTTTCCAAAAGAGTTCTGCAATGTACTGTACTTGCTTCCATCTTCTCCTAGTGTACAGATCACTCTGCTCAAAGAGTCCTGGTGGAAAGATGGGTTTTCCTTTCAGCAAAAGAATATGACTTGGTGTTAGGGCCTCAAGGTCACTGGGGTCATCGGAGACCTTTGTGATGGGTCTGTCATTCAGTATTGCCTCCACCTCACAAAATAGCGTCTGCAGGCCCTCATCATCCAACACTTGCTGTCCAACAACAGAAGAGAGCATGCTCTTTACTGAACGAATCAGACGCTCCCAAATACCTCCTTGATCTGAGGCCGCTGCTGTATTAAAGCTCCACTTAATCCCATCTTGTATCAGAGCACCTTGAATTCTCCCATTATTCAAAGCAGCAAGACTTTGCTTCAACTCCTTGTTGGCTCCAGTGAAATTCGTGCCATTATCAGACCTCAAACTTGACACAGGACCTCTTCTGCAAATAAATCTCCGCACAGCATTAATGCAAGAGTCTGTATCAAGAGTGTGTGCCACCTCCAGGTGCACTGCACGACTGGTGAGGCAGGTGAACAGCACTCCATACCTCTTTAGAAGGCTTCTTCCTCTCTTGACCTCCAGGGGGCCGAAATAATCCACTCCAACATCTGTAAAGGGGGCCTTGTCTGGCATGACCCTCTCCTCAGGTAGGTCTGCCATCTTCTGCTCTCCAAGTTTTCCTCTGTACCTTCTACACACTGTGCATTCTGTAATTGTCCTTCTTGCAGCAGAGTTGGCATTAATTATCCAATATCTCTGTCGAAGCCTGTGCAACATGTCGTTTCTACCAGCGTGTCCTAGTTGTTGATGGATATGACGTAAAATAAGCTGGGAAACATGCAGATCTTTTGACAGAATAACAGGATGCTTGGTTTCTGATGGTAATGCCGACTTATGCAAGCGACCTCCAACTCTGAGAATGCCATCCTCTAGTATAGGATCTAGCTTGTACAGTGGACTGTCCTTGGAGATATTATCAGAGCCACGTGTCAGTGAGGCAATTTCGCTTTCAAACCTGTGCCTCTGAACAAGACAAAATATTGCCTTTTCTGCCTCATCATAACTTTCTGGTGTCAAAATCTTTCCTCCAAGTGTGGCTTTGAAGCTCTGAAGTTCCTGTTCGACAGAATTTTTAGCTCCTGTTTCCTTGTCACTCTCAGTGGCTTTAAGCTCTTTTCTCCTTTGGCTCAGAAGCAAAAGAACTCTTTTAAGCTCGAGGAACCAGGCAACAGATGTTTTAAGTTTCCTCCACGATGAGAAGTAGTGAATGAGGCGATCTGTGGGATCTTCTGAGTGCTTGACAATGGCATATGCTGCTGACTCCTTTTTGACCTCTGGGTCATCAGCAGGAATCGCAGCCGGCTCAAAGTCAGATACAGGCCACTCACTCTCTGACAAATAGAGGAATTCTGGGCCTTTAATCCATTTTCCATTTATGAGAAATTCCTCAGCTCTCAATCCACGCGATGCTTCATCTGCAGGATTGATCTTGGTGCCCACATACTTCCACTGGCCAACATCTGTAGCTTCTCTAATAACAGAGACTCTGTTGGCAACGAAGGTATGGAAACGTCTAGTTTCATTACAGATGTACTTGAGGACCGTTGTGCTATCAGTCCAAAACACCGACCTCTCCAGCTGCCATTGTAGTTCCTTTTGAAGCATTGCATCCACTCGGACAGCGAGAACTGCTGCTGTGAGCTCCAGACGAGGAATGGTGATTTGTTTCAGGGGAGCAACTCTGGCTTTCCCCATAAGAAATGACACATGCAACTTATCACCATCTTCCAATCTCAAGTAAGACACTGTACCATAACCAGCTTGACTGGCATCAGAAAAATGATGGATTTGTGCTGTCACAGATGTTCCAAAGTCATGAGGTTTAATGCAGCGTTCCACTGTGAATGCACTCATCCTTTGGAGGTCACTCAGCCAATCAGACCATTGCTTGGAGAAGGAGGGGGAAATTTGTTCATCCCACTTCATGTTTCTTCTGCAGAGCTCCTGCAACATTAACTTGGCTGACATGGTGAAAGGAGCCAAAAATCCTAATGGATCATACAGTGAGCTAACCACAGACAAAATTCCTCTCCTGGTCTGCGGCCGTTCCTGCACTGAAGTCTTGAACATAAACTTATCAGACTCAACGCACCACTTCAGTCCAAGCGCTCTTTCGACAGGAAGCTGATCCGTGTCCAAATCCAGTTCTTTCATCTCTGTCGCTCTGATGTCACCTGGGATTGACATCAACACAAAACGGCTGTTCGTCACCCATTTTTGGAGACTGAATCCACCTTTGTGACAGAGTGCAGTCAAATCCTTCACAAGTTGAATGGCATCTCCTTCTGAGGCTGTAGACTTCAAGCAGTCATCTACATAAAAGTTACAGTTGACTATGCTGATGACTTCAGGAAGAAAAACAGATGCATTATCCTCTGCAGTTCTCCTCAAGGCATAATTAGCACAGCTTGGGGACGATACAGCTCCAAACAAATGTACCCTCATGCGGTATTCTGCTGGTTCTTGATCAGTGTTGCCCTGGGGCCACCAAAGAAATCGGAGGAAATCCACATGCTTATCAGGTACCCATACCTGATGAAACATGGCATGGATGTCTGCCATGACTGCAACAGGTTCCTTCCTGAACCGAATGAGGACCCCGATGAGAGTGTTGGTGAGATCTGGCCCCTGCAAAAGCTGCTGGTTCAGTGATGTTCCTTTATATATGGCCCCACAGTCAAATACAACTCTTAGTTTTCATTTGGTAGGGTGATGTACTCCATGATGGGGGATGTACCACACTTTACCATCACTTTGTTCCAACTGAGCAGTGGGTACCATTTCAGCGTAACCTTGAGCCAACATGTCACTGAGAAATGAAGTGTACTCCTCCTTGTACTTGACATCTTTCTCAAATTTCCTTTTCAGGCCTTGAAGCCGCTGCTCTGCCACACAGCGATTATTTGGTAAGGCAGGATCTTCTTCTCTGAAAGGTAAGTCAATACAGTAGTGCCCATTTTTCAGTTCTGTTGTAGTTTGCACAGTCTTCATGAATTTAATGTCTTCTCTTGACATTTCCAATTGCTCCACTGCTGTTTTTTCATTAAAATCATGATTATATTGACTGATAAGCATCTCTTCCAGATGTTCCACAGAGATACGATTAGTCGTGACGACAGAACAACCCGTCTTGACTCCACTGCTGTTTCCACCGCGAAGTGGTCCATTGATTACCCACCCGACTCTGGTTTGGACTGCGTATGGTCCCTCACCTTGGCTGTTAATCAGCTCCCAGGGTTCCATCACTTTAGGAGCATCTGTACCAATGAGCAGATCAACCTCTGCATCCAGATTGTGAAGTTTTATGTTCCTCAGATAAGGCCATTTTGCAATATCCTCTTGCTGTGGAACATTCAGTCTTGACACTGGCATAGTCTCTTGAGTCAAAATATTTGGTAACTCAATAAAATCATTCATGTCCATGCCAGACAGTACAGTGGTACTCACAATTTTTCTCTGACCCATGGCTCTCAATAAAATGTTGGCTGGTTTGCCTTTCAGGCCCAGTCTCCTTGCCAGATTGACGGTGCAGAATGTACCTGAACTCCCAGGATCCAAGAAAGCATATGTTTGCACAACTTCATCACTCATCTGGCATTTAACCTGTACTGCAACAATGGAGAAGACAGCATCATCCTCATCACCGGCCCCTATGGCTCCACATGTGTGAGAAAGTCCAGGAGAAACACTCAGTGGAGGGTATGCAGATACTTGTGCATCTTTTAAGGATGTACCTTTATCCTTTTGCTGAATATGAAGGACTGATGGATGCTTCTGGTTACAAGCAATACAAACCAAACGACTCCTGCAGTCTTTGCTTGTATGACCAACTTTCAAGCAACCAAAACAAATTCCATTTTCCTTTATGAAATTTATCTTGTCCCGATGCATCTTCAACTTGAACTGTGAGCATTTATCCAGAGAGTGACTGTTCTGTTTGCAAAATAAACAGCATTTGAGGTCGCTTTGAGCAGAAGGGGGCTTGATGTTACTGTCCGTGTAGATTTTGTCTCTTTCCTCCACTGCACTGACACTGGTGGCAAAAGTGCTTCCATTTCTCCTTTGCTTTGTGTCAATCAATCAATCAATTTTATTTATAAAGCCCAATATCACAAATCACAATTTGCCTCACAGGGCTTTACAGCATACGACATCCCTCTGTCCTTATGACCCTCACAGCTGATCAGGAAAAACTCCCCAAAAAACCCTTTAACAGGGAAAAAACGGTAGAAACCTCAGGAAGAGCAACTGAGGAGGGATCCCTCTTCCAGGACGGACAGACGTGCAATAGATGTCGTACAGAACAGAACAGCATAATAAATTAACAGCAATCCATATGACACAGAGAGAGAGAGAGAGAGAGAGAGAGAGAGAGAGAGAGAGAGAGAGAGAGAGAGAGAGAGAGAGAGAGAGAGATGCAGGTAATGACAGTAGCTTACAACAACATTAATGAAAGTAATAATATTATAGTTATAGTTCTGGTTACTGCGGTACAATATGTTGAAAGTATGTATTAATACCTGGCAGTATACATGTGTGACAATAATCATATGTGTATAATAACAAGCACAACTACACACGCCACGCTGTCCAGGCACCGCTGTGATATGAGTTAACCTGAGAGACAGTGGAGCACAAAGGCTCCGGAGAAGAAGCCGAGTTAGTGACATCCAGAATGGCCGGGTTAGCTAGATGCAGTAATAGGATGAGAGAGAGAGAGAGAGAGAGAGAGAGAGAGAGAGAGAGAGAGAGAGAGAGAGAGAGAGAGAGAGAGAGAGAGAGAGAGAGAGAGAGAGAGAGAGAGAGAGAGAAGGAGAGAAGGTGCCCGGTGTATTATAGGGGGGTCCTCCGGCAGACTAGGCCTAAGTCAGCCTAACTAGGGGCTGGTACAGGACAAGCCTGAGCCAGCCCTAACTATAAGCTTTATCAAAGAGGAAAGTCTTAAGTCTAGTCTTAAATGTGGAGACGGTGTCTGCCTCCTGGACCGTAACAGGAAGATGATTCCACAGGAGAGGAGCCTGATAGCTGAAGGCTCTGGCTCCTGATCTACTTTTGGAGACTTTAGGGACCACGAGTAACCCTGCGTTCTCAGAGAGCAGAGTTCTGGTGGGATAATATGGCACTATGAGCTCTCTAAGATATGACGGAGCTTGACCATTTAGAGCTTTATAAGTTAACAGTAGGATTTTAAATTCAATTCTGGATTTTACAGGGAGCAGAGAAGCTAAAACAGGAGAGATATGATCTTGTTTCTTAGTTCCTGTTAGTACACGTGCTGCTGCATTCTGAATTAGCTGGAGAGTTTATAAGGACTTACTAGAGCTACCTGATAATAGAGAGTTACAGTAATCCAGCCTTGAGGTAACAAAAGCGTGGACCAATTTTTCTGCATCTTTTCGGGTCAGGATAGGCCTAATTTTCGCAATATTACGCAGATGAAAAAATGCAGTCCGTGAGGTTTGTTTTAAATGAGAATTAAAAGACAAATCTTGATCAAATGTTACTCCGAGGTTTCGTACGGTAGTGGCAGGGGCCAGAGCAATGCCATCTAGAGAAACTATGTCATCAGATAAAGAGTCTCTGAGTTGTTTGGGGCCAAGAACAATAACTTCAGTTTTGTCTGAATTTAACATCAGGAAATTGGTGCTCATCCAAGTTTTTATGTCTTTAAGGCAATTATGGAGTTTAGTTAATTGATTGCTTTCTTCTGGCTTCATTGATAAATACAACTGAGTATCATCCGCATAACAATGGAAATTTATAGAGTGATTTCTAATGATGTTACCTAAAGGAAGCATATATAGAGTAAACAGGATTGGTCCGAGCACAGAACCTTGCGGAACTCCAAAACAAACTTTAGTACGTAAGGATGATTCATTGCGAACGTCAACAAACTGAAAACGATCAGATAAATAAAATTTAAACCAGCTCAGTACAGAACCTTTTAGGTCAATTAAGTGATCCAGTCTCTGCAGCAGAATTTGATGGTCAATTGTGTCAAACGCCGCACTAAGATCGAATAAAACAAGTACAGAGACGAGTCCTTTGTCTGAAGCAATCATGCAATTATGGAAATACAAATGTTCTTTTTTGGAGAAAAAAAAAACAAAACAGACAAACCTGTGGCAAAGTGATTTCCATTCAGTATGTTTTCCTGCATTTTTTTCCTTCTTCTTTTTGTTTTTTCTTTTCTTCTTCATTTAAAGTAAACTTGAAAGTTCACTTGTGTGACTGGCATTGGGGGCTTTGCTGCGGCTGACAGGTGGCAGATCTTGAATATTACCGAAAAGTGGGTCAGAGACTATTTTGACTTGTTTCTCAACAAAGGTCACAAGGTCAGCGAATACTGCTCTGTGTCCATTTTGCTCCTGCAGATCACACGCAACAGTCCTCCACTTTTCCTGTAGTTTATAAGGAAGCTTCATCACAATATTTTTGAGACTGGAGGGCATGTCCAACTCCTTCATGTACATTATCTGCTGTGTTAAATTGGAGCAACCTTGAAGAAACAGGGAAAAAGATTGCAGTGCTTGTACATCCTCTGCTTTAATGGGGAGCCAGTTCAGAATTTTTTCCATGTAAGCAGAAGCAATTTTATCTTCATTGCCAAAATGCTCCACAAGAAGGGATTTGGCCCTTTGGTATCCCATACTTGGGGGTAGATGCTGACAGCTCTTGACAAGGTCTCTTGGCTGCCCCCTGGTGTACTGTTCCAAAAAAGACAAGCAATCACTGAAATTGTTAGTTTTTCCCTCTACACAGTTTTCAAAGGATCTCATAAAGGACTGAAACTAAAGAGGGTCACCATCAAATACAGGAATGTTTCTCATTGGCAGAGCAGATGCTAAATTTTGCTGAACCAACAATGCAGTGATGTCATTGTGTCTTTGCATAATGTTCATAATATCATTGCAGGGGTTATTGTTGCTGGCTAGATTCAGAGTATCAGGAACCATTTGTGTTGTTTGAATTTGACTTATTATTGGGCCGCTGTCAGTTTGTGTCACTGCTGCTCGTCCAGGCCTGACATTCACTTGGGCATTAGTTGTTACTGATGGTCTGACAGCCGGCTTGTTCCTCGAGCACCGCTCAGATTCCTTTCAAAATATGAGTTCATTCCATCCGATCCTTTAGAGCCACACTTTGAATTGATTTCCAACACATGCAGTTTTGCATTGGCTTCAGCCAGTTCAGTTTCCAGAGCAAACTGTTCCTTTTCCTTTCTGAGTTCCTCCTCTTTTGCTTCCAATAAATGTTTCCTTTTTAACGCAGCCGTGCGCTCCATAAGTGCTGCTTTATCAGCTTCTGTCTTTATTCTTGCAGATGACGTGGATGATTCCTTAGATAACTTAGAATGTGCTCTGGAATGATTCTCGTTTTGACATGAAACGTTTGAAGCACTGTCTTCAGGATTAATCTCATCAGAAGCCACACTTAAGTTATCAGGATGTTCAATATCATTGCCATTTGATTGCACATATGGGTGACCAGCATCAGATAACCAAACCTTTACATTTTCAATGAAATCAGAAAACATGGACCTTTTTGCATGAAAATATGTATTTTGCCGTTCAACTTCATCCTCTGGCAAATTCAGATTCAGAATGGCTTCGTGCATGTCATTGGCTTCCTCAAAGCACTTAATACATTTACTCAGCTGAGATTGCACTGAGTTCACATTGTCAGTGGATTCCATCAAGCTACGCATTTGATCCATGTTCCTCCTTGCTTGTTTGCATTTCAAAGACCTCTTTTCTTGACACGTTTTTAAATAAAATGCCAGACCCTTTGAGGTAAACTTGACGCTCCGTTTTGAGAGCACGGACACAGAGTCATCGGCTTTTGATGCAACCTTGGACATTTTCTCCACATCAAATCCTTTTGAGTCTCCTTTAATTTCCACACTCTTGGTTTGTACTCAGGACATTACAGGGATATCATTTGTGACACACATACACGGCTCAACTTCAGGGATTTTTTATGAATGAAAGTAGGTGTGGCTGACCACTGAGGTATGGCGCAACACACGCGCGTCATCAAAAGTCCAAAAACTTCCAAAACTCCCAATATTCATCCAGTAAAGCAATGACTCAAACACTCCAATAGTGAAGCCGTTTTCCAATATAGTCTTCAAAGAAATCCTTTGCTTACCGATGCTGTTGGGTAGTTTTGTGCGATGTCCGTCGGCCGGAGACTCTCCAACCCCGGCGTATTTTTTCAATCCAGCAATCCTCTTTCACAAATCAGCAATCCAATATCCAAGCTTCCACAAAGTCCATCCACAAAATCTTCACTTTAGGGGAGGTTTTTTACTTATGTAGCGGCTATTTGTCCTCAATTTTAGTGATCAAAAAAAAAAAAAAAATAAACTAAATTAAGACAAAATCAAATCAAACGGCCACTGAGGCACCTAGGGAATTAATTTACGCAGGAAAAACAAAAAACAAAAAAACAAAGTCCATTGTCCAGGCAAAATGAAGTTTCTTCGGCTTATTTTCCCACTGGCAAACAAACGAACAAAGAACAATGGCCTTTGCCGCCTCTCTTGCCCTGGTAAAAAACCATAAACCCTCCCAGGTGCCTGGCTCACCTATGCCTGCATACCCATATATGTAGATTCACCCAGTGCGCCCCAGCTACCCAATACCTTCAAAATAAAAGCATTAGTAAGTACTCAAATTAACTCAAACAATACTAAATATTATAAGCAAACTAAAGGTGTATTCTTCAGAACTAAACAACAACAACAACAACAACAACAACAAAACTAAATAATTAGTGATTAAATATCACAAAAATAACAAATAGCTCCAACAGTCAACATCACATGGATTTACTCCACAGCTCTGTAACTCCAGCCTAAATCACACACACATGGTAACTGTGCTCCCTCTGCTCCTTTGACCCACACTAGTGCCATTAATATGGCTCACCAGCAGGTGGCGCTAATGAGCTGCACCATATCTGTAGTGCTGTGAAAAGCAGGTAATGCAGTCCTTCACTCATATGAAACTATTACACAGCCATAGATTTGGTGCTTCTTATTCTCACAGTCCCAGTAGAGTTCAAGCCTTTAAACAGTTCCAGACGGGGCTCACATATCAAGTTTGCAAACTAATTTTACAACCTCTACAACTAAAAGAAAAACTGTCACAAGGTCATTTAATTCAGCTTCTGTTGTTTTCAGTAAACTCTTAGGCAACAATTAAACTAATTTAACAAAGGTCTATTTAGCTAATTATCTACACTTTTTAAATCATATCAGGGATAGACCGACTGTGAAACTCTGGGCTGATACCAATACAGATGTTTTCTTTGTTGTTATTTATTCCCTCTTTTATTCCGAGGAAACAAAAGATTTATTATGTTTTAAAAAAGCGTAATTGTTCTGAAGCCATTCATTCCTTCATCACACTGCCTTTGATTCAGTCATGAATTTGCCTTTATAACTTTCTTTCACGTGAAAAACATGTTTTTAATAAGTGCTTCAAAAGCCTTTTTACTAAATATAAAATACATCAGAATTCCCTCATATTTATTATATATATATTTCTATATACTGTATTTATCTTTCTCGTCCAAAACTACATTCTACATGATTACAAGACTACATTTGAACAACAACCAAACCTCCGTCAGCGAAGTTAAAGCAGAAATAACATTCACTAAATTAAAACAACTCAGCCTAATCAGACTGATAAACAGTCACAAGCCTGACACGTCATCATATGAGCCATGTAAAGTTATCGTGATGGCAGAGACTGTTACCTTGAAGCACACAGACAGACAGACAGACAGAGACAGACCTCATTGAACTCCCTGGGTCTTTAAATATAGAAGTTTTTACAGATGGCTCATTTCAGCCAAAATATCCGAGCATCATATAAACAGTAAGTAACAGTGTCTTGACTCACCTCCATACTGTCACCACCAGTTTATCCACAGACTGTAGCTCATGTCTCAATCCTCAAAGTTCGAACGACTCCATGAACCCCGCCCTTTGAATCTTCCTCTTCCTCTTTGTTTTTATTGCGGTTTTTCTACTTCCTCATTCTTTAAACTGTTCCCAGGGTTTCTGTATGAGAGCATGAAATAAACACGTTCTCCTGTTTCAATATCACCGTTTAAGAAACATACATGTGTTCTGAACATTAAATCCTGAAGGGTAAAAATCATTCATTCATTCATTCATTCATTCATCTCAATTTGAAAACTGTTGACTGGTCAAAGAGATTCAAAACATTATTTCTCAGAGACTGAGCAGGCTATAAACCGTTTGTTAAGATGGATCGAATGGATTTGTTTGAACATCTTTTGTCAAGCAAATGAACTCCATTCATAAAGTGTGAGTAGATGGGATGGGGGCTGAGAGTGCAATGACGTGTTTTTGGCTGAGACAAGAAATGCTTTGGACATGTTCTTTATGAGACAGTTAAACTCTGTGAGGTTACAATCAAGACTGAATTCATAACAAAACTCACGATAAGAAATTATTTACAGTTTGTATCTAAGATGTCCATCATGCACCAGATAATTCTGTCCATCCAGGTCCTCTAACACAGGGATTTCCTTCATGTGGATTATGTATCTGTTGCCTCCTCCTCCTCCTCCTCCTCCTCCTGTTTCACAACAGCTTCAAGCTGCAGAACTGTCCCCTCTGGTTATACCCGTCCTGTCTGACCTGTCCAGGGTGAACCCCACCTCTCACCCAGTGTCAGCTGGGACAGCCTCCAGCGCCCCGTGACCCCTAACAGGATAAGTGGTTCATAAGATCAATTCTAAGATTTATTTTTAGCCTTTTAACATGAAGATCAATGAGGAAGAGTCATCAAACAAATGTCAGTCAAATGTCTTTGTCCCAAAACTTCCAGGAGCTTCAATCTTTACACAGACTGTGAGAGAGTGTATCTGACAGACCAAACATCAGCAAATACATGAAAACAGTCAAAGGCCACGATTCATAAAACAAGGTGAGAATGGCACAACAACCATCTTCATCTGAAACTGTCACAGTCAGACTCTCGCTTGGCTCCTTCTCAAACATACACCTCAGTCTTCACTGCACAGTGTTACATTATCACCATCGACAGGATTAAAGATCCTTCAGCCTCGTACTGGGAGCATCTGACTCCTGCTCAGCAAATATAAAGAAGTGAAGCAGGGCAGTGAGTTAACAAGTTAAATACAAAAATGACATTCAATTTAATTTTACACAACTCTGCAGTTATAAAATATTCAAACTCAAGCGATAAAATATTTACAATAATATATTCAGCCACATCTCATGTGGAGCTGAGGACCTTTTAAAAGGACAAATATCAGTGAACTCATCCAAACAAAGTGCAACATTCAAATTTAAAATTCCTGTTTTAATGACAAATCAAATGTCATAATGATTTCTCAATAACCTGCCTATTCTCATCTAAATCACATTTATATCAACACACATGTTTTAAATCTATGAAAGTCACTAGTATGTAAAAAATGAGTTCATGTTTGTGGTCATGATCCAACTTGTTGCTCTGACAGCTGCTCCACATGAGTTTTAACACTGCTTCAAGCTTAAAGGGGAGCTACGCCTAGTTTCAGAATTCATACATGTTATTCCTCTGGTCTAAGACAGTCCAAATATATGAGTAATCATGAACAACTCTCTCCCAAATCCTGCAGTCTGCAGCTGCTCCACAGACAATGAATGGTGGGAGATGCTGCAGAGCAGTGGTTCCCAACTGGTGGGTCGTGGTCCAAAAGTGGGTCACGGGCTCATTCTGAATGGACCACAAGTGACTTGCTAACATATCAGCTTTGTAAAACCACACTTTATTCTTAAGTACAGTGAATTTCCAGCACAGAGCTTTTATTTTGAAGTGCTGTTTCCTGTAGAGAGTGTGAGTAACAAACAGCTACTTGACAGAGACAGAAACTAGCTTGAGACGTGGCCAAACACAAGTATGACGCTGAATATATGAAACTGTGTGGACCTTGAACTGATGACTGAGGAGAAATCTGGACCCAGTGGCTGAACCAGTTGGGAACCAGTGCTGTAGGTGACACTGAGAGCACCCAGGGGAATGTTCTGAACATACGGGAACATTTTCTGTTTCAGAACTGAGAACACTGAAATAGAATAAATTTCATTTAGGTCTAAAAAAGCAAACAAACATTCTGTGGCTCCATAAAATCAGGTCTCTGTCTGTGGAGCAGCTCCAGACTTTATACCCTATGACATCACAAGCCTGTGACTTCCTTAATATCAAACTCTTATTAAACTCTTATTAGACTTATTCACTCTCCTAGACCATGGAAATAACAGTGGAATTCTTAAATTGGGTGGTGTTACCCTTTAAGTTTGTGAAATCTCATGTTTGGTTTTAGTTCTTAAAAATGTCCTGACTTCAGCCAGTGTGATTTTATCTTTCTTCAGACTCTAAGTGACGCAAATAAATATAATAAACATCAATATGATCCTTTAAAAAACTTCTTGTAAGTCACTTTAGTTTCATCAGGTTCTTTTTGTGAGTTCTGTCATCTCATTATCATGTTGTTTTCATTTCCATCTGTTTGGTTGAGTTGTTGTGTCGCTACATCTCCTTCATTCAGCTGCTATAATGTCTTCAACATCAGTTGTATTTTCACTCTTTATGGACCACAGTGTGACAGACAGAAAATATAAAGGTGATACATCCTTATCCGCTCCGAGGGTCATAAGGACAGAGGGATGTCGTATGCTGTAAAGCCCTGTGAGGCAAATTGTGATTTGTGATATTGGGCTTTATAAATAAAATTGATTGAAATTGATTGATAATAATAGAAATAGGCAAACAAGTTAAAATAAAACAATAAAAGGCAACAAGCAGATCTCAACAATCATGCTGAGCTGCAGTGACCTGAGACACAGAAAAACATTCTGTAATAAATCACGACCTTTGTCAAACTTATTAAATCTTTGTTGGTCTGTCAGAGTGGTGTTGACTCGTTGAAGCTGCAGATTGTAATGTGATATTAACACGTTTATCTTGTAATGTGCCTTTTGTCAACCCCACTCTGTAGGTTGAACCAACAACTGAGTGTAATAAGTTTTACAAAGATCTCCTCCGTAGATTACATGTGTACATTTTACACTCTTCAGTGTATCAGTCCCTCCAGGATGTTGTGATGCTGCGATCACAGCAATTAACGTGTTTCTTCACAACCTTGCATTTTCTCCAGTCACCGCAACTTTATCATAAATTTATATTTATCTATTTAAAGCTGGTAAAAATCCCATTTCAGTGTAGAGCTACGTGCAGCATATTATTTTTATTTTTACCTTCTTTTACTGTATTGTTCATTTTTATTCTATTTTATTTATTTATTTACTCTCTTTTTATTCTGTGGAGTTTTTATCTTTTTTGTTAGTTTGTTCTGTTTTGGTTGGTTTGCTTTTATAATATTTTATTGTTTTGTGTCTGTGTCATTCCAATTTTGCAGGGATGTCATCACGTTTTGTTGTGTTAATGTAGATTGTAATTCTACAGGTAAAATTTAGAGTCTGAGACACACACACACACACACACACACACACACACACACACACACACAGCTAAACAGCTGGTGACCTCAGGGGGAACTCTGAAGAGTCTGTACATGAACCGTTTCTCTGGTTAGACGACCTGTTTTCCTTCAGACGAGAACCTGCAGCAAAGAAAAGTTTATATTACATAAAGTCAACTTTTACAGTAAATAGAAATAATTTTGTTGGCTCACACAAAAATACTTTTGTTTGGTCCTTCAAGTCTGTTTTCAAACAGTTAATACTGAGACTGATTCAGCAGCTCATGAATTAATTTATGTTTCACAGATATTATTATTATCATTATTAATACAATAATAATAATAATAATGATAATAATAGTTCTGACATTCTGCTCGCTTTAATGAAATAGTTTGAGAGCTAATCCAAAATATAATTTGCTGAATGATAAACTGATAAACTGTCATGAATTAACATTATTGATCTAGAGGAGCCCTTTTGTTTTATTGTTTTACATAATGTAAGGCCTCCACTTTGAAATGTGAGTGAAGGAATTAAATGACTGATTACAGTAACAGATTCATGACTGTGCTATATTTACTTTAATAAATCAGTATTAAGACCAGAGGCTTCATGTAAATACTAACAGAACTGTTCATATCTGAGGAGACAAAAAGAGTCAAGACATGAGATAGTTAGAGACTGTTGATCAATCAATTATATAAACTCACCTCTATTGCAGTTTACTGTGATGGACTTTGTAGCTACAAGCAGAGCTTGTAGAGCAACAACAGTAACAGCTCCTAAAACCAAACCACCAAACAACCATCCAGCAGCCACTTTGCAGGATGAGTCCTCACACACTGTCTCTGAAACACATGACAAAAAGCAAATGTAAAACTCAAAATGTAACTGCATATCAGGTACAGCACATCGATCACAGACTACACACAACAACAATTAAAGGAGTCTAAAAATCTTTGAAAACTATAAACATACAAACAATTAAAATTATTTGACAATTAAATCTCAAAGAAAGAAATCTCACCTCTGATAAACACAAATGTCTCCTCATGAGTCTGATGACTGATTTCCTCCTGTGTCACCACACAGTGGTAGCGGTCACTCTTGGTCACATTGGCGTTGAGGGTGATGTAGTAGCAGCCTTCTCTCTCTGAGACCTGTGGCTCCTCAGCAGGAAGTTTGTTTCCAGCACTGTCCTGCCACTGAAGATGTGGCTCTGGAGAGGCACTTCGAACCTCACACTGCAGCAGCACCCCCACTGTGGCATTCAGCGTCCTGATAGACGGCTTTGGAGTTGCAGCTGTGAACACAGGATAAACAAAAGCTTATTAAGGACGGAAATATAAATGTAATGATGGGATGTTTTTCTGTTTATCCCTGCCTGTGGAATACATTGTGTTTAAGAGAGAGAAGAAAAAAAGCACAATGTGAGCTTTAACTGCACATCCCAGCAGTTTGAGAGGACACGAGTTTTCAACAGTTTTACCTCTTTTGGGAAATTAAGAATTTGACCACTGAAAGTCTCAGATTCTTGAAATATTTATTTGTTCTGATCCTGGTTCTCAAACTATGATATTGATGTGTGGAGCAATTGCTGAAATATTTTTTTAACTGTTAAATTACTCTGAATATATATATATATATATATATATAGCAGGCTGATGTCAATACAAAATATGACAGGAAAGGCAAAACTCATTTTAAATTACATTTCAGGGATCATAGTTTAAGTACTTTCATTTGAAATGTGTCTTGATAGCATTATATATATATATATATATATATATATATATATATATATATATATATATATATATATATATATATATATATATATATATATAGCCTGCACATGTGTTCGTGATAAGTTTCAAGCTAAACTGTGACAGCAAGTTGGAAAGTGGAGCTAAAATTAATGGTTTAAAACCACTGCAATTATGACTTTAAATGGAAACTATTAGGAAGAGAAGTGTGGATCAGGATTAGAATATTTCAAGCAGCTCTGTGGAAACTGAAGCGGACGACTCTGAACTGAACACAGGCACTAGTGGCTACTTGAGGAGTGTTAATGAAGTTTCCACAGCACCTGATGAGGGTCTGGCCCTTACAGTGTGGAACAGTTTAAGTTCCAGTTCTTGTACCACCCCTTTGACCAGCTTGGCTGTGGTCGACAACAGGCGACAATAATTAATCTTCTGATGAGGAATAAACCTGCCTCCTGCCTGAAATGAATAGGGTAGGCCTTCTGTATTTTAACACTGATTATAGTGGTGGTATCTGGAGAGATTAATATTTTCTGAGGTGGTGTACAAGTTTGAGAAGCACTGGTCTAGATCTATGAAACAATTTCTATGGCACTACATCTGCAGTAAAGCAGTGCTGAAAAGATAATCAATTATCTGTAAATCAATATATTTATTAATCAGAAAAGTAATAACTGATGGTATTTGTCATTCAGCGACCACAAATATATTCATCTTTATCATCTATATTATCTTTGGATTGTTATTTGGACAAAAGAAGGTTTGAAGACGTCCACACTGGGCTCTGGGACCTCATGAAGGCATTTTCACTACTTTCTGACAACTGTGAATCAAACCACTAATCAAGTCATCAAACAAAATCCTTAAGATTACTGTGGGCTGCAGCTAAAGTTCCATTATTGAGTAAAGTACAATGTTTAGTTAGTTTAGTTCTGTCAAGCTAAATTCAAATATGAAAGGTTTACACAGATTATTTCATGACACAGCAGCAGCAGCGAACAAACAAAACCACAATGAACACAAGAAACAAATATCAAAAACAAAAGTGCCGACATAAGAGTTACAATAAAAAGTATGCAATTATTATTATTATTATTATTGTTGTTATTTATTATTATTATTATTATCGAGTTGTGTCATTTCGGGTGTTTCTGTGACAGCGTCTCTGTACTGCTCTGGTGAATTCTAGTAGCCTGCTTTCTCACTTCAGTTGCTTAAACGTTGCTTTAATGTCTACTTCAAGTCTTAACCCACACTGGTTCTGTTTAAGCACTTATAGCTCTCCTCCTTTCTACGACTTTCTCGCTAATCTCTTAGCTGTTGTTGCACGTTACTAGCCTTGGTAGCTACATTAGCTTTAAACTTCTCCCTCTGCTCTTTCTTGCTCGGTGTGCCAAATGTTCAGTTATGCCTCAGCCTCCTTTAGCGACAGTGGTAATTGTAACAAGTGTAGCTTATTTGCTGCGTTGGAGGCGAGGCTTAGTGAAGTAGAAGCGCGTCTCCGCACCATGGAAAACCATTCAGTAGCTGCGGTAGTTAGCCAGCCCCCTGTAGCCGGTGCGGAGCCACATAGCATAGCCTTAGCCTCTGCTAACTGTCCTCCGGTAACTCCCGTTCAGCCGGGAGGTTGGGTTACAGTTCACCAGAAGCACAGCTCCAAGCCGAAGCCCGCGGCTCACCACCAGCCTGTTCACGTTTCCAACCGCTTTTCCCCACTCAGCGACACACCCGCTGAGGATAAAACTCTGGTTATTGGCAGCTCTATTCTGAGAAACGTGAAGTTAGCAACACCAGCGGCCATAGTCAAATGTATCCCTGGGGCCAGAGCGGGCGACATTGAATCAAATTTAAAACTGCTGGCTAAAGCTAAACGTAGATTCAGTAAGATTGTTATTCACGTCGGCGGCAATGACACCCGGTTACGCCAATCGGAGGTCACTAAAATTAATATTGCCTCGGTGTGTGAATATGCAAAAACGATGTCGGACTCCGTAGTTTTCTCTGGACCCCTCCCAAATCTGACCAGTGATGACATGTTTAGCCGCATGTCATCATTTAATCGCTGGCTGTCCAGGTGGTGTCCAGCAACGATGTGGGTCATTAATAATTGGCAAACTTTCTGGGGAAAACCTGGTCTTATTAGGAGAGACGGCATTCATCCCACTTTGCATGGAGCTGCTCTCATTTCTAGGAACCTGGCAAACTTTATTAGTAATTTAAATCCCTGACAACCCAGAGTTGAGACCAGGACTCAGAGTCGCAGTCCTACACGCTTCTCTGAGCTTCTAGTTCAGTTACCCAGCCATAGTTTTCATAGTTTTATACAAACGGTGTCTGTCCCCCGACCACCTAAATTATCTAAATCTAAAATTAAACAAAGAGGAGTTGTGCATAACAACCTCATAAAAATTAAAACCTCTTCTGTGACAGAAAGACAAAACAGGAGAATTAAATGCGGACTGTTAAATATCAGGTCTCTATCGTCTAAAGCAGTGTTAATAAACGAATCAATATCAGATAATCATATTGATTTACTCAGTCTCACTGAAACCTGGCTGTGTCCAGATGAATATGTCAGTCTAAATGAGTCCACTCCTCCCAGTCATAATAATACCCACATTCCTCGAGGCAGCGGCCGAGGAGGGGGAGTTGCAGCCATTTTTAACTCTAGCCTGTTAATCAATCCTAAACCTAAACTAGATTATAATTCATTTGAAAGCCTCGTTCTTAGTCTTTTACATCCGACCTGGAAAACCTCGCAGCCACTTTTATTTGTTATAGTGTACCGTGCTCCTGGCCCGTATTCTGAATTTGTTTCTGAATTCTCAGAGTTTTTATCCAGTTTAGTTCTTAAATCAGATAAAGTTATTATTGTAGGCGATTTTAACATTCATGTTGATGTTGATAATGACTCCCTGGCTACCGCGTTTATCTCATTATTAGACTCCACTGGCTTCAGTCAGGGTGTACATGAACCCACTCACTGTTTTAACCATACCCTCGATCTAGTTCTGACGTATGGAATTGAAATTGATAACCTAATACATTTACTCTCAATACCTAGCTATCGTATCATTATCTGATTACTTTTGATTTCTTTTTACTCGATTACACGCCACTCAGCAACAGTTACTATACTAGATGTTTATCAGATAGTGCTGTCGCAAAATTTAAGGAAAAGATTACTCCGTTGTTAAATTCAATACCAAGTCCCTCAGTAACAGAGGTTTCCTGTACCGACTTTGATCAGCGAACAACACTTGACTCTGTAGCTCCTCTTAAAAAGAAGTTAAAAAAGCAAAGAAAGTTCGCTCCTTGGTATAACTCTCAAACCCGTAAGTTAAAACAAATATCGCGAAAATTTGAAAGGAATTGGCGATTAACCAAACTGGAAGAATCTCGTTTAATCTGGACAGACAGTCTCAAAACTTATAAGAGGGGCCTCTGCAATGCCAGAGCAAACTATTACTCAGCATTAATAGAAGAAAACAAAAATAATCCCAGGTTTCTTTTCAGCACTGTAGCCAGGCTGACTGAGAGTCAAAGCTCTATTGAGCCTTGTATTCCTTTAGCCCTTAGCAGTAATGATTTTATGAGCTTTTTTAATGACAAAATTCTAACTATTAGAAGCAAAATTCATGACCTCCTGCCCTCAGATAGTACCTATCTAACCTCAAACACAGCTGTAAGACCTAATATATATTTAGATTGCTTCTCCCCAATTTCTCTTCAAGAATCGACCACAGTGATTTCTTCATCCAAATCATCAACGTGTCTCTTAGACCCCATCCCAACTAGGCTACTTAAGGAGGTCTTTCCTTTAGTTAACACTCATATATTAGATATGATCAATATATCCTTATTAACAGGCTATGTACCACAGTCTTTTAAGGTAGCTGTAATTAAACCTCTACTAAAAAAGCCCACCCTGGATCCAGAGGTGTTAGCCAACTATAGACCAATATCTAATCTTCCCTTTCTTTCAAAGATCCTTGAGAAAGTAGTCGCAGACCAGCTGTGTGATTTTCTCCATGATAATAATTTATTTGAGGAATTTCAGTCAGGATTTAGAGTGCATCATAGCACTGAGACAGCACTAGTTAAAATTACAAATGACCTTCTGATTGCTTCAGACAAAGGACTCGTCTCTGTACTTGTTTTATTAGATCTTAGTGCGGCGTTTGACACAATTAACCATCAAATTCTACTGCAGAGACTGGATCACTTAATTGGCCTAAAAGTTTCTGTACTGAGCTGGTTTAAATTTTATACAGTATATTTGATCGTTTTCAGTTTGTTCACATTCATAATGTATCGTCCTTACGTACCAAAGTTTGTTTTGGAGTTCCGCAAGGTCCTGTGCTCGGACCAATCCTATTTACTCTATATATGCTTCCTTTAGGTAACATCATTAGAAATCACACTATAAATTTCCATTGTTATGCGGATGATTCTCAGTTGTATTTATCGATGAAGCCAGAAGAAACTAATCAATTAACTAAACTCCATAACTGCCTTAAAGACATAAAAACTTGGATGAGCACCAATTTCCTGATGTTAAATTCAGACAAAACTGAAGTTATTGTTCTTGGCCCCAAACAACTCAGAGACTCTTTATCTGATGACATAGTTTCTCTAGATGGCATTGCTCTGGCCTCAAGCACTACCGTAAGAAACCTCGGAGTAATATTTGATCAAGATTTGTCTTTTAATTCTCATTTAAAACAAACCTCACGAACTGCATTTTTTCATCCGCGTAATATTGCGAAAATTAGGCCTATCCTGACCCGAAAAGATGCAGAAAAATTGGTCCACGCTTTTGTTACCTCTAGACTGGATTACTGTAACTCTCTATTATCAGGTAGCTCTAGTAAGTCCTTAAAAACTCTCCAGCTAATTCAGAATGCAGCAGCACGTGTACTAACAGGAACTAAGAAACGAGATCATATTTCTCCTGTTTTAGCTTCTCTGCACTGGCTCCCTGTAAAATCCAGAACTGAATTTAAAATCCTACCTGTTGCGGTCTAGGAGGCAGACACCGTCTTCACATTTAAGACTAGACTTAAGACTTTCCTCTTTGATAAAGCTTATAGTTAGGGCTGGCTCAGGCTTGCCCTGTACCAGCCCCTAGTTAGGCTGACTTAGGCCTAGTCTGCCGGAGGACCCCCCTATAATACACCAGGCACCTTCTCTCCTTCTCTCCTTCTCTCTCTCTCTCTCTCTCGTATTCTATTACTGCATCTTGCTAACTCGGCCATTCTGGATGTCACTAACTCGGCTTCTTCTCCGGAGCCTTTGTGCTCCACTGTCTCTCAGATTAACTCATATCACAGCGGTGCCTGGACAGCGTGACGTGTGTGGTTGTGCTGCTGCCGTGGTCCTGCCAGATGCCTCCTGCTGCTGCTGCCATCAATAGTCATTAGTCATACTTCTACTGTTATTATACACATATGACTATTGTCACACATGTATACTGCCAGATATTAATACATACTTTCAACATATTGTACCGCAGTAGCCAGAACTATAACTATAATATTATTACTTTCAATAATGTTGTTGTAAGCTACTGTCATTACCTGCATATCTCTCTCTCTCTCTCTCTCTCTCTCTCTCTCTCATTGTGTCATATGGATTACTGTTACTTTATTATGCTGATCTGTTCTGTACGACATCTATTGCACGTCTGTCCGTCCTGGAAGAGGGATCCCTCCTCAGTTGCTCTTCCTGAGGTTTCTACCATTTTTTTCCCCGTCAAAGGGTTTTTTTGGGGAGTTTTTCCTTATCCGCTGTGAGGGTCCTCAAGACAGAGGGATGTCGTATGCTGTAAAGCCCTGCGAGGCAAATTGTGATTTGTGATATTGGGCTTTATAAATAAAATTGAATTGAATTGAATGTCCAATCAAACAATACTGTGGACTTTACAGCTGCAGAGAACCAAATCAGACTGAATACACTCAGACTGAAGGTGAGTGATCTTCTTAGCTTGTTAACATGTTAAATTAATAAAGCTCATTTCCCCTCTGCTGCTGTCTGCCTGCTACACTGTGTGAGAACAATCAAAGTAAACTGAAGGTACTGTATCTAAAGATCTGACTGATTCTGAGGTCTACAGAGTTGTAGCAAAGTGACATCATCACCTGGGTTTTCTCCTGATCGGTCCTTTAAGATGGGCTCTGAAAGACAAAGAGGAACATTCATTTGTGGGTGATATCATGAACTTGTCAAATGTTCTTAGTTTTGGAGTTTCAACAGTTACAATGAAGCAAAAGCACAAATCCATACACACATATATACAATGCCATGCATGTAATGAGGGAGCTGCTTTTTCTCTTTACAGCTTGTTTTTGCTGTTTGATCAGTTTTAAGACAGGGCTTAGATATGACTGATTTAACAACCTTTACAACTGAAAGAAACAGTAGGAAATAAGGCACCCAAATATAGGCCTTTGGTCAATAAATAAATAAATCATAAAATAACACAAATTTCGTCTAATGTAATGCTCCATCATGAGACCCTGACCTGTTCACTCCTGAACTGCAGCTTGTAAACACAGTTAGAAAACAGCAGAGTGCATTGCAGCCTCTACAGAAGCATTCAGTGTGTGTGTGTGGGGTGAGAGAGGAGAGAGGGACAGTGTGTCTGCACTCAGGACAGGGAGGTGAGCTTGAGGTTATCAGTAAACCATGAATGTGACAATGTTCAGTGTGAGTTTCAGTTTGCTAAAAAAAACAGCTTCACTGGGAGAGTTATAATATCATGTGTTTGTGTCATGTGATTGGCTCTTTTGATCAGCCTTTAAACTGTTGAGAAAGAATATCTGTTATTTTCACTGAAAGGTGAGAAGTTTGCACCACTGAGAGTTAGATGAGGAGAAGCAGAGTTTGGATGGAAAAGACTGATACCACTCTCATGTCTGTGCAGTAAATATGAAGCTACAGCCTGCAGACGTTTAACATAACAACTTGAAGATGGACATTCAGTGAAGCGCCAACAAAGACAGGGAAGAGGAACACAAACTGGAAAACACGGATGTACAAAATGTTGGATGTAAATGTTTTACGAGGAAGGAAAAGCATTTGATTTGTTTTGGTGAGTCACACTGGATGTGAACAGGACTTAAGTTTGTTGAGAACACTCACCTGATCTAGGTAGTACACTGAAGCAGTTAAACAAGCAGCAGCCATTTTAAGTCACATGAGTTAAGACTGGAAGCAGAGTTGTGAGCAGAGGCAGACAGCTTGTGTGGAAAGAAAAGACCAAGCAGAGGAGAAAGAGGAGAAATAAGGTGTCAGGTAAATGTTCTGATACCAACAGCAGCACAGGCTGACAGGAGGTGGGGATTTATACTGTGGAGAATGTGCTGTGAGGAGTTCAGCTGCTCCAATAACTCCGTGAGGAAATCTGCAGCTTTGCACATGCACATTTACAAAAGTGTTGTGAACAAGCACAATACATTTATGTTTAAGTTTTTTAAGGAGGGAGGACCAGCAACCAAGAGATTTGCCTGAAGGAGACATGAAATCAGACCTTAAACAATAAGCCTGATGTCATTCTGTATTTTTCTTGCTGTCAGCAAATCTTGAGAAAAGATCAAAACCAACATTGTGTTTTACAGAGAGGTCAGAAAGTGTTGAGACAGACGGTCTGTGGCTCTCAGCACCAAGCTGGAGATGTACATCTTTAAAAACAGGTCACAGATATATAGTTTTATGTTTGTAAAGGTCTCAGTAAAACAGATTCTCACTGTAGTTTTGTCAAATAAACAGAATGAAATAGTTCATTTGGTGGGGACTATTTTCTGCAGTGGATTAATCTACATATGCTGCTTTATGTACAGCAGCAGGGCGGTGTGTGTGGATTGAGTCAAAATCAACTATAGTGTGTGTGTTCATGGCAGTGAAAGAACACGTGTGGCTCACTGATGTGTTTTTAACCACAATGGAACTCTATGGCACAGAGGAGGAAGAAGAAGTGTACCATCATCACAGTTTCAGGGTGGACACCCAAGATTAGAGTCACCAATTCAGTGTCTGGCCAAATGTCTCCCCTTCACTTCCTGAGATATGACGCTGAGTAAAGGCCAGAAAAGTGTTTAATGCAGAACATTATGATGTCACAGTGACAGTGACCTTTGACCTTTTGGATATAGTATGTCATCACTTCATCGTTTACCCTATCAAACATTTCTGTGAAATTTTGTCATAATTACAAATAAATTCTTAAGTTATGGCCAAAAATGTGTTTTGTGAGGTCACAGTGACCTTTGACCTCTGCCCATCAAACTCTATTCAGTTCATTCTTGAGTCCAACTTGACATTTGTGCAAAATGTGAGGACATTCCCTCAAGGCCTTCACAAAATTAGACAGACACAAGGTCACAGTGACCTCAACTACCAAATCCCCCCAAAAAATGGTGGAAACCTATCGCTGGAGCAAAGGTGTAAAAAAGTACAGAATATGAACAGCCTCACGTCCTTTATATTCAACTCAATTCTTATTTAAAATGAAAATACTGTTCAAATCAGTGAATAAAAATTACAACAGATGTGTAACGACCCCTTGTGTAATTATCACTGCTTCCATCAGTACGAGAGGTCAGACTGCTGCTGCTTCAAGTGCTTTTGTATCAGTCACCAACAAAGTAAACGTCCCCGACTGACTGCAGGATTATTACCAGGTCATTTTATCCTAATAACATCTCAGAAAGTGTCACAGAGTTGATTCTAAAACTGAGTCTCAACATAAATGTGACATTATAATATTAAAGAGTTTCTGTGCTGTGTTTATATCTTGTCAGGTCTGAGATACACGTGGTGCTGCTTTCAAATCAGTCCTGAGGTTAGGGGGAAAAAAAATCTCAAAAACTGTACTATAACTGTACAAATAAATATACAGTAATTATTCACGTTTCATCAACATGTTGGATATGTAATTAAAGTCAAACTTTCATGGTGTAACTCATCGTCAGTGACTTAAACAGACGACTGAATGAACAAAGAAGAACAGCTGGGGTCAAACCTAAAATAACAGCTGGAGATCTTTAACTGTTTCATTAAAGTACTCACCAACAACAAGCTCAATGTGGAATGTTTGACGTGGCTGAAGACGTGGAAAATCACAGGTGTAGTTTCCACTGTCAGTCACTGTCGTATTTCTGATGATGATGGAGGCGTTGCCGTGTTTCAGTTCTCCTGGAAAATGAAAGACTCGACCTTTGAACTGCTCACTCTGACCTGGACGACCATTGTTGTAATGGATGCCTGCATCATAATAGAACACCTCCTTCTTTTTTCCATCTTTCTGAGCAGCTTTCCTCCAGTCAAAGAGCTTTGCTGAAATGCTCTCCTTGGTGCTGAGGGAACAGGGTAACACAGCATCACTCCCTTCTTTGACGACCACTGTGACGTCACCTGACCCTGAAAGATGAAGCATATTTTAATCATTATGTTAAAACACAGAAAGTCAGGTCAGGTTACATCCTCTGTCTGCAGCTATTTGTTGACCCCTGTTTGACAAAAGCTCTTGTTTGTCCCCCAGTGGTGAACTGCTCCAGGAGGTGCAGACAGTCTGTTGCATCATCTGTCTTTTCTTCAGTACTGTGCTCAAAGACTCTCATACAGGCAGGAAACTGCAGAGGGTCTCCATCAAACACTTGAATCTCTCTCAGCGACAAAGATTAGAGATCTTGTTGCTGCACCAGCACAGTGGTTATATCATTTTGTCTTGCCATTGTGGACAACAAATAATTATCTCCATCACCATCACCAGGTGGAGCATGAGCACCTCCAAACTGAGAGAACTTTATGATCTATAAAGGAATGAGAACGTGGAGGGACGGCCTTACAATAGGCCTTTTGAAAATACTCAGGGTCTGGATGTGGATTAGCCTCATCTCCAATGTGAAACTTCTCATCAATCAACTCAAATAAACTGAATATACAAATCAATCAATCCTCTCAGTCAGTTTTCAAGTAAACATGTGAAACATTTTCTCCTTTCAGATTTGAAATACAAAGATTTCCTGCTTTTCTTTGTCATGTACGAGAATAAATTGATTATCTCAAGGTTTTGTATTGTTACTCAGGCAAAACAAGAATACTGAAGACATCACATTGGGCTCTGAAATATTATGAATGTCATTTCACTATTTATCATTTCATATACTAAACTATCAATTGAGAAAATAATCTGCAGATTGATCAATAATGAAAGGAATCATTAATTACAGGACTAAACACTGCATCACTGTGTTTGCAGTCTTTAAACACTGTTATCAGAAATATCTCAAATCACTGGAGAAAAACTGTAAAACTGAGCATCAGGTTATGTAATATGTAAACCACACAGGGGGAAACCTGCAGTGCACAACTGACCACTGACTGCTGTGAAAAGAAAAGTCACTTATTAATTGGACTTAAAGCAAATAATATGCCTAATAATTATTAGTTTGCTCATCAGGAGCACGGCCAGACGTTATCAGGGGTGCATACAGTACACAGTACTGAGTCACATTATGAGCTGCTGTGATAAAATTAATATCAGGTTGGCTCAGCCTGTGATTTCAATATTTTTCTTTGATTTTCAGTGTGATTTTGAATTCAGTCCTCAGTGGGTTGATGATTTTGGTTTCCACTGACCGTTGTTACGTCATTTTGTTCTCAACAAATTATCCAGTGTTTGTCGTATGAGATTTTTAACTTGAATAATTCATTTATCAAGATCTGATGTTCCCTTATTTTTTTTGAGCAGTGTAAATACGAGGTATTCATAAATACTGAGTTTCAAATTCAGTTTGGAGTTGATCCAGTTAATCACAGTAGTTTACAGCTATCAGGGAGAAGTCAGCAGCAGCAGCTTGTTAAAAGCAGCTGAGGCCTCTTACAGCTGCAGCAGTGTGGCAGTACACTAAATAAATGGAATATACAGAGCTGCTTCATTGTGTCAGGTGAACGTTTGTTTGCTAGTTTGTGTGTGAGGTGGATCATAGCGCATCACTGTTCTTCTCTGTAGCTGTAGTCTATTGTGTGTCATTGAGACAGAGCCTGGATGCAGTCAACAGACGTTTCATATACAAGACGTATATAACACAGACAAAGTGTCTCTGGCTCCGTTCCTCCCTCGGCCTCTCTGTTGATACTCTCTACATAAGAAGTATAGAATAATACCCTAAATAAATAAAAATATTTAAAATCACTGTACATTGTACATGTTGTGCAGCTGTATATTTATGTATATATCTTTGTATATAACTCGTGACATCTCAAATGTGGTTTTGACTTGCATCTGAACATGAAGCCCATTGCGGAAAAAAATGGCGAGATATACTTTGTGCACCACAACTCAGCCTGAAAATACAGAATTTCTGTCCATATCGCCCAGCCCTATTTAGTTTAACGGTACTACTAGTCTGTTTCAAATGAAGCTGGGAGCCTCTGCACTTGTGGTGAGTAAAAGCCTCTATTTTTTTCATTTCCTTACTTGATGTCCGTCTCCGTTATGAAGAAATAACATTGTTTGCTAGCTTGATTCTAATGGCAGTACTCAGCGGGTTGACAAAGTGTCTCTGCTGTTTCACACCATCATTTTCCCCTTTTACTCTGTGTGGTAACATCCCTAGAGGAAATATTATAAAGGCTGGGGTGTTGTTGCCCTACAGTTGTCTATGGCAGCAGATCACTCTGTGTTTCTCTTGGTCAAAGTGACGGCTGTGATGGGAGTAATTGTGAACGACAAAAAGAAAATCAAACATGCTAGACTTTCTGTCAGGGAGAACGTACATTGTGCTCTTTATTTTATTGTTTTTCGGAATAAAACTTGGTTAAATGATTTCAGTGTGTGTAAAAGTACTTTTTGAGCACATTTCAACAATACCTCGATAATAGTGATAACCGTGATAATTTTGGTCACAATAACTGTGAAATGAAATTTTCACAGTTTCACAGTTTATGACAGTTGCAATCTTAATTGCGTTGTACATGTACAGTGACAATAGAGATATCTATCTATCTAAATCAGTAGAGTTGTTCCACTTAATCACAGCAGTGTAGAACAAGCAGGGAAAAGTCAGCAGCAACATGCTTAAAGCAGCTCACACCTTCTTACAGTGTCTAAACCAGTGACTATATTCTATTTATTTATTTATTTATTTAACCCATATTTAAGCAGGTCAGTCCCGTTGAGACTAACAGTCTCTTTTACAGGGGACACCTGGCCAAGACAGTAGCACACAAACAGTTACAGCCCATCAACCACACAATAAAAACATTTAAGATATACAGTAAAGTTGACATATTAGATCACCAATGACCAACCGACTCATTCATCCTTGTACTAATGAGAGACCAGTTCACCCAGCTTTAACTCTTGTTGAAGGTTATTCCAGGTGAGAGGAGCAGAGCACATGAAGGCTTTCTTCCCCAGCTCAGTCTGAGCACCAGACTTTAAACCACCTGAAACACGCTGTTGTAAATATGATGCTCCCCCACAACATGAACACACAGATACAATCAAACACCGTCTGAATATATATTTAACCTCTTCAACAGCACAAACTCTCCAACAGTAATAAAACAAAGTTCGTGGACTGAGCTGACAAAATGATGATGAACCTCTAAATGACCCAGGGAGACTGTGTGTGTCCTGTAACGTTACACAGATGAAGCTAGTTAACTAACTGTTACCTTGGTTTGAACAGGTGAAACGGTGTCTTCAAGCTAACTACCACTGATAAACTGACGCTACATAGAAAGCTTTAGCTTTCTTACCGTGTGCAGGTATTATTCCAGCCACAGCCAGCAGACAGAGACTCAAGAATGGGAGCTCCAGAGCTTTGACACGAAGACCTGACATGTTTCCTAACAAACTGAAAGAGAAAAGGGTGGAGCGAACTGTGAGGAGCTAACTTAGCTAACTGTAACTGTGAGGAGCTAACTTAGCTAACTGTAACTGTGAGGAGCTAACTTAGCTAACTGACGGTGTTTAAAGTTAAAGAAACCGACAGCAGATATCTCTTGAACACTTGCACAACGCAATGCAAAACTATATACGACACCTTAGAGTTTAACATTAATAGATAAACGCTTTCGGTTTTCTGCAGAAGCCAGAGTGGGCAGTGTCCTGTCCTGGCAGCAGAAGTGGCATAGACATATATATGTGTCTATGCAGAAGTGGTTGTAGTGCGGAGGGAAGGAAGCTGGTGACGCGAGCTGGGAGGAATGAAAAACAAGGGGAGGAGGCTTACTGATTTGGGTTGTTCAGCTAAACACTGTTCATTGTGACACAGCTGAGGTTAACAAGTTTAACTGCTTTTAATCAAAACAAAAAGTAGCACTGATTCAAGGTAAAGATGTTATTTTCCGAAAACAAAAAACAACTTTTGATTATGAACATTTCTCACATTATAAGACTGTTAAGCAGAAAACAAACAAACAAACAAACAAACAAACAAACAGATATGAGGTCAGGGATGATCAGTGGGCCTACATTAAAGCAAATGTGCTCATTTAAAGGTCTCATATTGTGAGAGGTCAGTTTCTCATGTCTTTTTACAAATAAAGCAGGTTTAGGCTCAGTTTGATAAAACTGCTCAAAGTCCCACTTTGGTACAAATGAAATATAATTCATGTTACCTGACATCTCTGAGCATGTCCCTGTCACTACAAGAAAAACCCCACTGTAACCATCACAGTGTGTCTGTAAATATGGTCTGGTGTTAGGAAAAGTACGGATGGCAGATTGGCTCTCTCCTTGCCCCAGTGTCTCCAGCCACCTCTTCTCCCCATCCAGCATGCACCAGTCTTTTGATATTTGGAGAAGGAATGGCAGAGGAAATAAATTTAACTTACCACATTCTTATTTCTGCAGATTCCTCCAAGTTCATAGTTCACTGACAGATATTCAGTGACAGATATTTTAAAATGGAAATTCACCCAGATCCTTTGAAGGAATTTTTAGCATAGCAGGAGAGTAAAATAAGAATCTTTCAGGATCTAATCTCAAAATAGTGAAATCTGTCACTTTATTAGCAGTAACTGAGAGGAGCTAACTGAGAGGAGCTAACTGTGAGGAGCTAACTTAGCTAACTGACGGTGTTTAAAGTTAAAGACACTGACAGCAGATATCTCTTGAACACTTGCACAACGCAATGCAAAACCAGTCACGTGATTCCAGAGAAAAGGGGCCTCGTTTGTCTTTGGTCACGTGATATCCTGAAAAACAATACGAGCTTCGACACGGGCTTCATTTGGACACGCCCCCTTTGCTCGACGCAGGCCTCGGGACTGCAGTATCAGCTGTAACATCACTACTGACAATGAGTCTGTGCATATTATGGCTCTTAATGGTTTTATTTCCTCAACCCATTGCAATGCTAGAATTATTGCAACAATTTCGGCAGTAAACACTGATACATCATTACTTACCCTTACAGCTTTCTTTAATTCTAATTCAGGTATCACATGAGCTGCACCTACCTGACCTGTTTCTGGACTTTTTGATCCATCTGTAAAAACTTTAATATATCCATAATAGTTACCTAGATGCATTGTAGTCATCTCTCCACAGTTTTTACTCTTCTTAATTTTTGTTTTCAATGATATATCTACCTCTGCTCCTGGTAACAACCATGGAGGGATATGTGGAAACGCTGCAGCTGAACAAAAGTCTTTGCCTGTTATCCCTAACTTCCTTGCTTCTTCCTCTAATGTCCATCCTATACATTTTTGCTTACTGTTCCTATGCTCCCATGATGGTTCCAGAGCCCTCCTTGTCGGATGATCTTCTTTATGTCCTTTTAAATTTACCCAATATACCAAACTTATTTGAAGTCTTCTTAAATCTATTGGAAGTTCTCCCATTTCAGCTTGCAATGCAGGGATTGGGGTAGACTTACAAGCCCCGCAACATATCCTTAAAGCTGCACTTTGTATTATTTCTATTTCATCCAGATGTATTTTAGATGCAGATCCATATGCTATACATCCATAGTCCAATGTGGATCTTATTAACCCTATATATAGCATTTTCATTGTTTTCTTATCAGCTCCCCACTCTCTACTTCCTACACTTCTAATTACATTTAATACTTTTTTACACTTATCAATTATCTTACCTGTATGCACCTGCCATGTAAGTTTGGAATCAAACCACATTCCTAAAAACTTTATCACATTCACCCTTTCTCAAGTTTTCCCATATATTTTGAACTTAAATTCCGGTTGTATGTTCTTTTTGGTACAGAATATAGTTTTGGTTTTCTCCACTGAAAATCTGAATCCCCATTTCATAGACCATGACTCTGCATTATCAATTACTCTTTGTAAACTCTTCACAATGTATTTTAAATTTTTCCCCCGTTTCCATAATGCTCCATCATCAGCAAAAAGAAATCTTCCTACATCACTTGCAACTGAACTATATATATCATTTATCATGATAGAAAATAAAACTGGACTAATCACACTTCCTTGAGGTACTCCATTCTCTACCGGCAAGCACTCTGAAAAACTTTTATTTATTCTTACCTGTATTTTCCTGTTATTTAGAAAATCTTTGATCCAATTAAACATGTTTCCCTCTATTCCTATTTTTTTTTTTAAATTTTTATCAATACTCCCTCTCTCCATAACATATCATAAGCTTTTTCTACGTCAAAGAAGACTGCAGCAACTATTTCTTTGTTAGTTTGTGCCTTTCTAATATCTGGCTCTAGATTTATTATTGGGTCCATCGTACTCCTCCCTTTCCTGAAACCACTTTGGTATTTTGATATCAAATTCTGTACCTCTAAGTAATATGTTAGTCTTTGGTCCGTGTATATTTTGATAGTTTGATGTTTCGTTTTCAAAATGAAACGGATTTACGGAAATACGGCCGTTTTTCCGTTTTTTCGTTTTGAGACACAAAACCAAATAATTTGGTAATAATTTGGTTTTGTGTCTCAAAACGAAAAAACGGAAAAACGGCCGTATTTCCGTAAATCCGTTTCATTTTGAAAACGAAACATCAAACTATCAAAATATACACGGACCATAAAGCCATACTACAAGTTACTCAGTGGTAAATTTGTGGCTATACTTCAATTTCTGTGGGAAATATTCCTAAAGATAACTTTATGGCTGAGAAACCAATTCAAACGCGCAATCGTGCGCAGGACAAAGATGAGGACAAAGACACAAATGTGTTGCTGAAAGAGATGAAAGTGATACAAATGAAAATGGATAATATTGAGAAACAGCTGAACAGCAAGGTGGATGGATTGTATGGTTCCCTGGAAAAGATCCTGAAAGGAGAGCTCAAGAAGTGTGTGAAAGAAATACAAGAAAATATTGATTTAGAAATCGGTGCATTGAAATCACGCCTGGACCAGCTGGAGGATAAACTACAATCAAGCAACTCGAGCGCTTCCAGAAAGTTTGATCCCGACGTATCGATCGTCATTATGGGGTTACCATATGACGAACATGAAGATTTGCCCAAAAAGCTAAGAGAGTTATTGGAGGTGTGTTGTGCTTGTGAACAGATCCCGACACCGATTGCAATGGAGAGATTGCGATCCAGAGGCCCGGGCCTAGGAGTTGTGAGAGCCGCGTTTGCCTCCGTGAGGGAGAAGGTGGACGTGCTGCGTGGGAAACACAACCTGAAATCCAACACGCAGTTTGCAAAGGTGTATGTCCGTTCGGCAAAGTCTCACTCAGATCGAATTATGGAACTGAACTTTAAAACATTACTGCGGGATCTGCCGGCCGGGAAGGATTTCTACATATCGGGTAATGGGAGGCTCATCAAGCGAGAATCACCAGAGGAAGCTGCAGGTGCGACAGGTGATCGTCGGTCCGCTGCAGCAAGGAGACGCTGAGAAGTTGCAGCCCAACCCGAACCAGAAAGTGCTGTTGATTTCTCTTGTTTGTCTTTGGTTCACTGGAACATTAATGGATGGACTACTTCAAACTGTAAGCTTAGAGCTTTATTATTACGGTCTCTCAATCCAGATATAATTTCTCTAAATGAAACACACCTATCCGGGGATAGTGTGATTGAGATAGCTGGTTATTCTTGGTTTGGAAATAACAGAAACAGGCATTTAAGAGCTCCAAAGGGCTCCGGTGGGGTCGGAGTTTTGGTTAAAAATGAACTTTTTGAACATTTTAAGATTGAAGTTGTGGATAAATCCATGGAGGGTATTATTGGGGTGCGATTTGAACACCGAGATTTGCAGTATAGTTTTGTAATCTTTTCTTGTTATTTGTCTCCAGAGGGCTCTGTAAGGGGAAGAGATTGTAATACATTTTTCAGTTATCTACTTACTCAAGTATATTATTTTGCTGTCGATGTCATTTATATATGTGGAGACTTTAATAGCCGTATTGCTGATAGAGAGGATTGTATAGAAGGTTTAGACAATGTCCCACCAAGAGTTGCCATAGATTTGAATATTAACAGCCACGGAGAATCTTTTCTTGATTTTCTCAGAGATTCTAAATGCTGTGTTTTAAATGGTAGAATTAATCAAGAAAATGACAACTTTACATCCATATCAGTACGAGGAAAAGCTGTGGTGGATTATATATTAACACCTCATGATTGCCTACAGTCTTGTGTTGATTTTAAAGTAATTACTTCGACAGATCTCTTGGACAGTAGTGATGCAACTTATATTGCTCTCATTGGAGAAAGATGTCATTTACCTGATCCTTATTAATGTTAAAATTTAAGGTTGGCAGTTATATAGGAGAGGAAAATACGCTTGTTGCTCAACCGAAAAAGCGAAGTAGAACTTTTCCTGATAATTTTCTATCATCAAATAAGTGTCGTTCTGCATTGTTGGAGTTTATCAGACAACTTGAAAGTTGCGAAAGTACACAGAGTAATGTAGATGTATGGTATGATCAGTTTTGCAACTTCTTAATTCGTGAAATGGATACATGCCAACCAAGAAAATTAAATCAGTCGGAGGCTTATGGGAAAAGGTGTTCGAAGCCCTATTGGAACTCCCACCTTAGAAGGTTGTGGAATGAAAGGAAAATGGCTGAAAGAAAATTTGTAAGGTGTACTGATCGTCCAAGCAGACAGCAATTAAAAGATAAATACAGGCAAGCACAACTCCTGTTTGATAAGAATTTACAATCCTATAAAAGGAAGTTTTGGAGAGGACAGTCATTAAAGTTTGATTACTTACAAACTAATAATCCACAACAGTTCTGGAGAGAGCTTAATAAATTAGGACCAAGGAGACTGCAGAAAATTCCTATGGAGGTTGTCTTAACTGATAATTCTCTTGAAACTAGAAAAGAGGTTGTACTCAAAAAATGGGAGCAAGATTTTGCTGATTTATTTTCAGGAAATCATATTCCTGCTGATTTTGATGATAACTTTTTTAGACAAGCATGTGAGTTAAAAGATGATCTGGAGAGACATATGAATCAATATGGGTATTCATCAAATATATTTCTGAATTCGGATATTACTCTGGAGGAAGTGAGAACTGCTATAGACCAGGCAAAGTTAAAGAAAGCCGTTGGCGTGGAGGAAATTCCGAATGAAGTATTAAAGTCACCATCACTCCTAAACGTGCTTTTTTGTTTATTTAAATTTTGTTTTAAACATAGTATTGTTCCCTCTAGTTGGTATAAGTCTATTATTAAGCCCATTCCGAAATCAGCTAAAAATGATCCAAGAATACCCCTAAATTACAGGGGAATTAGCCTTCTCAGTACAGTGTATAAATTATATTCTAACATTTTGAATGTTAGGCTAACAAAGTATTTGGAATCTATTGAGTATTTAGTTGATGAGCAGAATGGTTTTAGGAAAAAACGAGCCTGCATTGATCATATTCACTCACTTTCAACTATTGTCAGAACAAGGCTTGCGGAAAATAAATGTACTTTTGTTTGTTTTGTTGATTTTCAAAAGGCTTTTGATTGGGTTCAGAGAGATTTACTTCATTTAAAACTTCTAAACGCAGGGGTGGATGGCAGATTTTATAAAGCATTACAATCATTGTACAGTTGTCCAGTTGCTTGTATAGAAGTAAATAATATACAAACAGATTGGTTTAGTACTCCTTTGGTGTTAAACAAGGTGATATTTTTCCCTACTTTGTTTACCATATATGTTAATGATTTGGCTCTTGAAATCAAAGACTCTAATTTGGGTTTACATCTGGACAATTTAACTGTGGGTATTCTATTGCACGCTGGACGATATTGCTCTCCTGGCTGAATCTGAGGATGATTTACAGAAGATGTTACATTTGCTAAAGGTCTGGTGTTGCAGATGGAGGTTATCAATAAATCGAAGCAAAACACAGATAATTCATTTTAGGAAAAAATGTATTTTGAGAAGTCAGAAGATAATAACTTTTGGTTCTGCAACACTGGAATTTACACCTGAATATAAATATTTGGGATTTGTTTTTGATGAATTTATGACCTGAAGCTGGAACAAAAGTCTTGGCGGATTCAGCTGGGAGAGCTCTAGGATCTGTTGTTAACAAGCTTAAAATATGTAGAGATCTTGGATATTCTACCTATTCACAACTCTACGATGCATGTGTCTCTCCTATATTAAATTATGCTTCAGGGATATGGGGTTTTAAAGACTGTAAAGTGGCAGACTCTATTCAAAACAGAGCTGCACGCTGCTTCTTAGGTGTTTATAAGTTTGCCCCTATTTTGGCTGTTCAGGGTGATTTGGGTTGGATTCCTGGCTCAATAAGACGCAAATGTGAAATGATAAGAATGTGGAATCGTCTGCTCAATATGTCAGATAACAGAGTTAATAAGAAAGTTTTTCTTTGGAGTAAATTGCACAAATCACCATGGGTTAAGGAGATTCATTACATTTTTGGAGAAGCTGATTTACAATATATATTTAGCAATAATTTAACATGCAGCATAGATGCCATCAGAAAAAAGTTACTTGATGGATTTGAGATCAAATGGCTAAATGAGATTTTATTAAAACCAAAATTACGAACGTACAGTACAGGCCAAAAGTTTGGACACACCTTCTCATTCAATGCGTTTTCTTTATTTTCATGACTATTTACATTGTAGATTCTCACTGAAGGCATCAAAACTATGAATGAACACATGTGGAGTTATGTACTTAACAAAAAAGGTGAAATAACTGAAAACATGTTTTATATTCTAGTTTCTTCAAAATAGCCACCCTTTGCTCTGATTACTGCTTTGCACACTCTTGGCATTCTCTCCATGAGCTTCAAGAGGTAGTCACCTGAAATGGTTTTCCAACAGTCTTGAAGGAGTTCCCAGAGGTGTTTAGCACTTGTTGGCCCCTTTGCCTTCACTCTGCGGTCCAGCTCACCCCAAACCATCTCGACTGGGTTCAGGTCCGGTGACTGTGGAGGCCAGGTCATCTGCCGCAGCACTCCATCACTCTCCTTCTTGGTCAAATAGCCCTTACACAGCCTGGAGGTGTGTTTGGGGCCATTGTCCTGTTGAAAAATAAATGATCGTCCAACTAAACACAAACCGGATGGGATGGCATGTCGCTGCAGGATGCTGTGGTAGCCATGCTGGTTCAGTGTGCCTTCAATTTTGAATAAATCCCCAACAGTGTCACCAGCAAAACACCCCCACACCATCACACCTCCTCCTCCATGCTTCACAGTGGGAACCAGGCATGTGGAATCCATCCGTTCACCTTTTCTGCGCCTCACAAAGACACGGCGGTTGGAACCAAAGATCTCAAATTTGGACTCATCAGACCAAAGCACAGATTTCCACTGGTCTAATGTCCATTCCTTGTGTTTCTTGGCCCAAACAAATCTCTTCTGCTTGTTGCCTCTCCTTAGCAGTGGTTTCCTAGCAGCTATTTGACCATGAAGGCCTGATTCGCGCAGTCTCCTCTTAACAGTTGTTCTAGAGATGGGTCTGCTGCTAGAACTCTGTGTGGCATTCATCTGGTCTCTGATCTGAGCTGCTGTTAACTTGCGATTTCTGAGGCTGGTGACTCGGATGGACTTATCCTCAGAAGCAGAGGTGACTCTTGGTCTTCCTTTCCTGGGTCGGTCCTCATGTGTGCCAGTTTCGTTGTAGCGCTTGATGGTTTTTGCAACTCCACTTGGGGACACATTTAAAGTTTTTGCAATTTTCCGGACTGACTGACCTTCATTTCTTAAAGTAATGATGGCCACTCGTTTTTCTTTAGTTAGCTGATTGGTTCTTGCCATAATATGAATTTTAACAGTTGTCCAATAGGGCTGTCGGCTGTGTATTAACCTGACTTCTGCACAACACAAGTGATGGTCCCAACCCCATTGATAAAGCAAGAAATTCCACTAATTAACCCTGATAAGGCACACCTGTGAAGTGGAAACCATTTCAGGTGACTACCTCTTGAAGCTCATGGAGAGAATGCCAAGAGTGTGCAAAGCAGTAATCAGAGCAAAGGGTGGCTATTTTGAAGAAACTAGAATATAAAACATGTTTTCAGTTATTTCACCTTTTTTTGTTAAGTACATAACTCCACATGTGTTCATTCATAGTTTTGATGCCTTCAGTGAGAATCTACAATGTAAATAGTCATGAAAATAAAGAAAACGCATTAAATGAGAAGGTGTGTCCAAACTTTTGGCCTGTACTGTATATTCAAATTAAACATAACTTTGGCCCTGAATCCTATGTTACTGTAAATCTATCGAGAAGCCAAAGATCTTTAATTGCACAGTTGAGAACAGGAATCCTCCCTCTGAACCTCGAAGTTGGCAGATTTAAAAACCTCCAGGAGGACGATAGATTATGTGAAGTGTGTGATTTGGGAGAAGTTGAGAACGAATCGCATTTTCTTCTGTATTGTCCTTTCTATGATGATCTAAGAACACAGATATTCAGTGATTTATTCGTTCAAAATTTAGAAATGTTCTGGGGGTCTGATGACGATAAAATGGAATGGTTGTTTAATTTTAATGTTTATAAGTTGGCTAATTTTGTTTCTAAAGCATGGAAGAAGCGTCAGGATAGGATATTTGTCTAATATTAATTGTAATTTATGTTTCTACTCTGGTTTCTGGTCTGTTTTTGTTGATTATTGGTGTCTTGTAAGCCTGTTTGGGCTGGGCACTTTGTGCATGACACAATAATAAAAATTCATTCATTCATTCATTCATTCTAATACTGAATTAGACTGTGATCTATGGCTTATTCTTGTTGAAGAGCCATCATTCAAACATACCAAATTTTTATTATCCATTATCTCCTCTATTACCAACCCATTGTGGTCTGTTTTATCTCCTCCACATAATGTACTATGAGCACTGAAGTCTCCACACCATATGACTTGTTTCTCATTTTGGCCTTCTATTAATTCTATTTCGCTTATTTTGATTCTTTTACATGGATTATAAAAATTTATGATAACCATATTGTGATTTTTTCCCCAAATTTGCACTACTATATATTCCAAGCTACTCCCACCCCCTAGGATTCTATATTATTATAGTATTATAGTATTAGTATATAGTATTATAGTATTACTATAGTATTCCTTGCTTAATGAATGTTGCACATCCTCCCCCGGAACCATTTACTCTGTCATTACGTTCACATATATAACCATTAATCACAAAACTCAGATGAGGTTTTAACCATGTTTCCTGAATACAAATAATATCTGGCTTGTTTCTTTGTTCATGAATAAATCTTTTTAATTCTTGTGACTGTGCCACCTCATCTTTCCTCAGCCTTTCCTTGTTTTTCAGCTCTTCATACACCTGTTCCCATGTTATCCCTTTTATATCTAGGTAGCGTTTGGCGCTTTTCACAACTATTGCTGTTTTCTCCGATCTATGTTTTGTTTGGAACGTACAATTAATCACTTCAGCCATAAAATACAGGACGTTTTCTTTACTGACAATCAATGTATCTTCCTTCACTTTGCAGCACTTTCCTTTGTCCTCCTGTCTTGGCACCATCTTAGTTTCTTGATTTCCGTGGACTCTCCTGACAGCTTCAGCATATGAAATTTTTTCCCCATGTTTTGTCTGTTGGATTTCTTTAGCTTTTTTCCTTGCCTCACATTCTCTATAGACCACGCTATGATCTCCTCCACAGTTTGAGCACTTCAACTTAGCTCCAGGTTCACATTTTCCAAATTCATGTTCTCCTCCACACCTTCCACATACCTGTTTGCCTTTGCAATAGGCTGCAATATGTCCATATTTCTGACATTTGTAGCATCTCAGAGGTGGAGGAACATATGCTCTGATATTATATCTCATGAAACCAACAAACACTGAATCTGGAAGTTTCCTTCGTTAAACTCCAGCAGGACTGACATATTATCAACCTTTTCCCTCAGCCTCCAAGTTTTCAGTCTTCTCACATTCGTCACTGTTCCTCCTTTGATGTTTTCCCTTAATTTCTCCAGATCTTCTTCAATTGGGATTCCATATATCACCCCTTTAACACTTGTTCGGCTCTTAAACATTTTAATTGCACTGATTTCCTTCTTACACACTTGTTTAAACTGGAGAGCTCTGGCTCGTTGCCCCTCATTCTTGCACAAGATAACAAGACTTCCATCACTTAAGCTTTTCACTTTCTCAATTCCTCCAATGCTGCCTTGTAGGTAGCGTGATAAAGCTACAGGTCCAACAGTTTTGATATCTTGCCCTTCTTTGAACTTTATCAAGATCTTCATTTTATCCTCATCCATTTTCCTCTTTATCACTCTCTCATTTTCACTTGTATAATCTGAGCCACTGTCTTGACTCAGATTTCTCTTCCCGTTCCCTTTGTACCGCAACTTCACTTCATTCCAATCAGTATATTCTTCATCCATACTCTCCCCACTCACCCTCCCTCCAGACCCTGCCATTTACACATCTACACAGACCTTTTCAGGGTTTAACTTTGCTCTTATTACAGTTTGTTCACTACTGAACCGTTTTCTTCCGTCAAACGACAACCATCCACCACTGTTCAAAACCACGAGACGTTAGAGTTTAACATTAATAGACAAATGCTTTCGTTTTCACCGGAAGCCGCTGCTGTGAAAAGGAGCGTGCGTGCGTGTGTGTGTGTGTGTGTGTGAATATGAATATGGCAATGAATCCCTTTTAATTTACCGTGCAATTCACCGACTTATCGCATATTGCGACAGGCCTCGTCCCCACCTATAAATCAGCTCTAAAAAGAGGAAAAAAGTACGTAGAGTTGTTCCGGTTTGGACTGATGACTCCATACTGGAACTTCAGGAGTGCTTCCAATGCACAGATTGGGACCTATTTACGAACGTCAGTAATGAAAGTAATCATTAATTACAGGACTAAACACTGCATCACTGTGTTTGCAGTCTTTAAACACTGTTATCAGAAATATCTCAAATCACTGGAGAAAAACTGTAAAACTGAGCATCAGGTTATGTAATATGTAAACCACACAGGGGGAACCTGCAGTGCACAACTGACCACTGACTGCTGTGAGAAGAAAAGTCACTTATTAATTGGACTTAAAGCAAATAATATGCCTAATAATTATTAGTTTGCTCATCAGGAGCACGGCCAGACGTTATCAGGGGTGCATACAGTACACAGTACTGAGTCACATTATGAGCTGCTGTGATAAAATTAATATCAGGTTGGCTCAGCCTGTGATTTCAATATTTTTCTTTGATTTTCAGTGTGATTTTGAATTCAGTCCTCAGTGGGTTGATGATTTTGGTTTCCACTGACCATTGTTACGTCATTTTGTTCTCAACAAATTATCCACTGTTTGTCGTATGAGATTTTTAACTTGAATAATTCATTTATCAAGATCTGATGTTCAATTATTTTTTTTGAGCAGTGTAAATACGAGGTATTCATAAATACTGAGTTTCAAATTCAGTTTGGAGTTGATCCAGTTAATCACAGTAGTTTACAGCTATCAGGGAGGAGTCAGCAGCAGCAGCTTGTTAAAAGCAGTTGAGGCCTCTTACAGCTGCAGGAGTGTGGCAGTACACTAAATAAATGGAATATACAGAGCTGCTTCATTGTGTCAGGTGAACGTTTGTTTGCTAGTTTGTGTGTGAGGTGGATCATAGCGCATCACTGTTCTTCTCTGTAGTTGTAGTCCATTGTGTGTCATTGAGACAGAGCAACATGCTTAAAGCAGCTGAGACCTTCTTACAGTGTCTAAACCAGTGACTATATTCTATTTATTTAACCAGGTCAGTCCCGTTGAGACTAACAGTCTCTTTTACAGGGGAGACCTGGCCAAGACAGTAGCACACAAACAGTTACAGCCCATCAACCACACAATAAAAACATTCATGCACAGGAGCCATGAAGACAACTTCCATTAATGCTCTGTTATTTGAAGCAGGAGAGACACCTTTAGAGTTGCGGAGAGAGAATGTTTTATTAGCTTAAAGGAAGTAGGGAAAAGAACCCTGCAGCTCAAATAAGAAAGGACTGTTGGGAATATTCCAAGTTCCAGAGGAGTGGGTTTGGTTGGACAGGAAATGAATGGGCCAGAAAGTATGGACTGGATGCACTAGAATTCACACAGCCCAGTCTATTCTTTTTTCAAGGTCCATGGGGGAATCGCACTGAGACTGAATGAAGTGGGGGAGAAAACAAGTGATGACCTGAGAAATACGTACTACAACTATCTCAAAGAAAAGAAAATATTATAACATACAAAAATCAGTCATGACAAAAATCTTTAAAGAAAGGAACAGAAGAGAGGAAATTGTCATGATGAGGCTTAGAGTCGGTCATACTGGTCTGAATGATACGATGAATGTAATGGGGAAAAAGAATACTGACAAGTGTGAGAGATGTGGTGTGAAGGAAAATGTGGAACATATAATCATGTACTGTGTAAAGTATGCATCAGAGAGAGAGAGGCTGCAGAGGAAAGTGAGAGCAGCAGTCTGTCTGGAACATTAGGGACAGAGAGAGAAGGAGATAAGACCAGAGATGTGAGGAAAGCACTGTTCAACTTTCTGAGGGAGTCAAGATTGATGGGTAGAATGTAAAGAAGAGGCTACACACGCGTGTACAGTAGGTGGCGGTAATGCACCTGAACGTTGCTTACAATCCGCCATTAAATAGGAGGAAGAAGAAGAAGTGTAACATCCAGCGGAAGTAAATAAAACAAAGGCGGCAGTCGCGTTTCGCAAATGACTGAGTTCACTTCGGGAGGTTAATGTATGAATTAAACATCGAGCCACATTTACTGTAGCCTACATTAGACAACAATGTGTTCAGTTGAGTCTTTGAGAGAGTTTGTCAACGAGCGACTAACTGCTGCTGCTGAAGAAATATTGGGAGCTTTTAAAAGAAGCATCGTCGAGTACGAGGAAGAGATCGATCGTCAGCGCAGACTGTTGGATATGGTTTTGAAGCCTGAAATCAAGTTACACAGGACAGGTGTGTAAAGTTGAATTAGGACATATTTCCTGTGCTGTGTGTGTATATTTGCTGTAGCATGACATTAGTATGCTGTTGGTGTTGTTGTGTGTCCCTCCAGAGCTCCCACAGCAACATGTGTGTAAGGAGGAGGAGGTTGTCCCTGAGCAGCAGCTGTGTATTGAGGAGAGGAAGTCCAGTGTGGAGCAAGAGGAGCCAGAGCCTCCACAGATTAAAGAGGAAGAGGAGGAAGTGTGCAGCAGTCAGGAGGGAGAGCAGCTTGTAGTGAAGCAGGAGACTGATGGCTTCATGTTGACTCCTGCTGATGAGGAAAGTGAGCAGAGTGAAGATCAGACTCTGGACTTCATTCATGATGACACTCAAAGTGCAGCAGAGGAAGAGTCTGTCGTCATTATACCAGTTATAAGCTCTGTGATATCAGAAGCAACCAGTGAGCAGCAGCTGCTCTGTCACAACTCTCATGTAGCTGAGAGGCAAGATGAGGAAGAATACCAGCGTGGAGACTCAGGATCAACTAGAAACACAGAGCTTCAAGCAGAGAAAAGACATCATGAAAGTGAAATGAACAGTAACAGTCCACACACCTCTGCTGTGATAAACTTAAATACAGGTGAAAAGCCTTTAAAATGTGACGTATGTGGGAAAGGTTTTGAGCGCAAGTCAAAATTGCAGAGACACCTGAACAGCCACACAGGTGAGAAGCCGTACCTTTGCAAGACCTGCGGGAAAAGATACAGTGACGCATCAGTATTGAAAAGGCATTGTAGAATCCACACAGGTGAGAAGCCGTTTTCTTGCAAAACATGTGAGAAAAGATTCAGTGACACATCAGCATTGAGTGCTCATGTAAGAACCCACACAGGTGAGAAGCCATATCTTTGCAAGACTTGTGGGAAAAAATTCAGTAAGAAGTCAAGACTGGAAAGGCATTGTAGAACCCACACAGGTGAGATGCCATACCTTTGCAAGACTTGTGGGAAAAAATTCAGTAGGAAGTCAAGACTGGAAAGGCATTGTAGAACCCACACAGGTGAGAAGCCGTATACTTGTAAAGTATGTGGAAGAGCTTTCGGACGTAATTGTCACTTGTTAGCCCACATGAGGACTCATTCAGGGGAGAAACCGTATACTTGTAAAGTATGTGAGAGAGCTTTCGGACGTAATGGTTACTTGTTAGTTCACATGAGGACTCATTCAGGGGAGAGGCCGTACCTTTGCAAGACCTGCGGGAAAAGATTCAGTGACGCATCAGTACTGAGAAGGCATTGTAGAATGCACACAGGTGAGAAGCCGTATACTTGTAATGTATGTGGGAGAGCTTTCAGATGTAATGCTTACTTGTTAGTCCACATGAGAATCCACACAGGTGAGAGGCCGTACCTTTGCAAGACCTGCGGGAAAAGATTCAGTGACGCATCAGTGTTGAAAAGGCACATGACAATCCACACAGGTGAGAAGCCGTATACTTGTAAAGTATGTGGGAGAGCTTTCGGACGTAATGGTGACGTAAAAATCCACATGAGAACGCACACAGGTGAGAAACCCTACCTTTGCAAGACCTGCGGGAAAAAATTCAGTAAGAAGTCAGGACTGGAAAGGCATTGTAGAACGCACACAGGTGTAAAGGTGCATCACTTGAGCACAGAGGTTCCAGTTGAAGTCACACATATACAGGAGAGAGACTGTTTACATGCAAAACATGTGGCAGAGCTTTCAGAGGCCTGTTCCATAAAGCATGCTGAGAAAAGTGGGCAGTGAAGTCCAAATCCTGAATTTTAATTGAAATTGCAGGTCTGGAAAAGTTCAAGTAGTGAGATAAAGAACAAAAGGAGGAGACTGCTTTAAAGTCTGAATGAATTTTCTACTTGCAAGGGTCCTGGAAAACCTGGAAAAGTCATGGAATTAGTCAAAATCATGATAAGTCACAGAACTTGTTTGTGTATAATGAAATTATTAGAATCATCTTCAGTGGATAACCCTCCATATAATGGAACATAATGGCAAATTCATTTTCTGAAGCTGGCGTCTTAATGTAGCTTTAATATGCGTGGATGTGTGACAATGTTTGTTTACCATCAGGTGTGTTTTGTCATGTTCTCCCTCAGTTTGTCTCTCCCTTCCTGTGTGCCAATTATGTTTACATAGAGTTTGAATCTGATGTTTGAAAAACGCCGGGCAAGTGGGGAAAGAAAAAGAAAATTCTTCATTATGAGTCCTTGAAAAGTCATGAAAAAGTTTGGAAATATTGTCCATGAAAATGTGAGCGCAACCTGTGATTCAAAGTATGACTGATTTTGCAGTGAGCACAGTAATAAACTGATCCCAGAAGATTTGTCCTGTTGCTGTGATCTTTTGTCAGGGTGT
>NC_064752.1:0-12500 GCF_011397635.1 Epinephelus fuscoguttatus | reverse complement strand
CTAAATCTAAATCTAAATCTAAATCTAAATATTAAATCTAAATCTAAATGTTAAATCTAAATATTAAATCTAAATCTAAATGCTAAATCTAAATATTAAATCTAAATCTAAATATTAAATCTAACTGTTAAATCTAAATGCTAAATCTAAATGTTAAATCTAAATATTAAATCTAAATCTAACTGTTAAATCTAAATGCTAAATCTAAATATTAAATCTAAATCTAAATGTTAAATCTAAATCTAAATGTTCAATCTAAATGCTAAATCTAAATATTAAATCTAAATCTAAATGTTAAATCTAAATGATAAATCTAAATATTAAGCCTGACAGACCCAATGACAGTTTACAATCATCGTACAGATCAAAGAAAAATAAGTTGTTTCCTTGCTATTATATATATATATATATATATATATATATATATATATATATATATATATATATATATATATATAAATATTAAATCTAAATCTAAATATTAAATCTAAATGCTAAATCTAAATGTTAAATCTAAATCTAAATGCTAAATCTAAATATTAAATCTAAATCTAAATGCTAAATGCTAAATCTAAATGTTAAATCTAAATGCTGAATCTAAATCTAAATCTAAATGTTAAATCTAAATGCAAAATCTAAATATTAAATCTCAATCTAACTTAAATCTAAATCTAACTGTGAAATCTAAATATTAAATCTAAATATTAAATCTAAATCTAACTGTTAAATCTAAATGCTAAATCTAAATGTTAAATCTAAATATTAAATCTACATCTAATTGTTAAATCTAAATGCTAAATCTAAATATTAAATCTAAATCTAACTTAAATGTAAATCTAAATGTTAAATCTAAATGCTAAATCTAAATATTAAATCTAAATCTAAATGTTAAATCTAAATATTAAATCTAAATGCTAAATCTAAATATTAAATCTAAATCTAACTGTTAAATCTAAATGCTAAATCTAAATGTTAAATCTAAATATTAAATCTAAATGCTAAATCTAAATATTAAATCTAAATGTTAAATCTAAATGCAAAATCTAAATACTAAATCTAAATCTAACTGTTAAATCTAAATGCTAAATCTAAATCTTAATGTTAAATGTTAAATCTAAATGTTCTGGGTGAAACTAGAACTACTACTAGAACTCTGGAAGTGAGGAGTCAAGGGCCAAAGCTGTTTCTCTGCAGTTGATAGGGAAGAAGCAAGTTGAAGGATTTGTCCCAGGAAGTAGGGCTGGTGGATTGAGGGGGGTTATCTATGGGGTTTCGGCTGAAATCTCCATGGAGGAGCTAGTCAGGGGAATTGAAGGGGTGGATGTCGGTGATGCATATAGGGTAAGGGTCTTCCATGATGGAGAGAAGCGTGATTCAACAACTGTGGTGTTAACTTTTAAGGAAGAAGCTGTTCCAGAGCGTGTGTTTCTGGGGTGTTTGTCCTTTAAAGTGTACCCATATCGAAGGCCACCCTTAAGGTGCTATAAATGTCAAGGATATGGCCATATTGCAGCTGCTTGTCAAGGAGTAAGGAGATGTGGTAAGTGTGGTGGCGAACATGAGATCTTTGACTGTAAGGAAAGGGAAGTAAAGTGTGGTAGCTGTGGTGGAGGACACATTGCTGGGAGCCGAGATTGTGAGAAGTATAAGCAAGCTAAGAGTGTGCAGCAGTATAGAGAAGTGAATAAAGGGGTGTCTTATGCTGAGGCTCTCAGGAAGGTCCGAAAAGGTGGTGAAGATGCTGAAATGAGCAAAGAAAGAGGGGGGCCTCCACAGGTTGTATATGCTACAGAGGAGACAGTGGTGGTGAGCAAGGTGAGTTTCCTGGCCTTCATTGTAGAGGTACTGTGTGTGGTCAAGCAGACCAAAAATAACTCTGATGTGGTGAGAAGTGTTGTGCAGGCTGCAGAGAGGGTTCTTGGGATTGGAGGGGTGGATCCATCTGCTCTCCATAGTCAAGTTTTCTCAAGAGAGAGAAGGGATAGAGTTGAGAGGGAGCAAGAGACAACTGCAGATGATATTTAAAGTATTCATGTTTTTTTAACCTCCAGTGGAATGCTAGGAGTTTAATTGCCAATGGGCAAGAGTTAAAAAGATTTGTGGATGCTTTTAAAGAGAGGCCAGAATTAATATGTGTGCAGGAGACATGGTTGAAGCCAGTGTTGAGTTTTGTGATACCAGGGTATGTGTGTCTATGGAATGATAGAAATACAGCTGGGGGAGGGTGTGCAGTCTTCATTAAAGAAGGAACTCAGCATAGGAGAGTAAATGTGAAATCAGACTTTGAGTGTGTGGTGGTGGAAATATGGAGCTCCTCAGGTAGGTTCTCAGTGGTTAATTTCTACAGCCCATGTCTCCAGTTGGATTTGGAGAAATTGGAAGGGTTAATGGGTCAGGTGCGCCCTCCAGTGGTGTGGACAGGAGATTTTAATGCGCATAACCCTCTGTGGGGAATTAAAAGAAAAGATAGGAATGGTGCAGTAATAGAAGACTTTTTGGATAACCACTCTCTTGTGATGATGAATGATGGTAGAGCGACTAGGTTCCAGGTAGGAAATGGGAGTCTGTCATGTTTGGACCTTACTTCTGCATCATCTGAGTTAGCCAGGTGTGGAGAATGGGAGCTTATGGATTGCTGTACTATGGGGAGTGATCATTTCCCCATTTTAAGCCGGGTTGGTAGAGACTTGCAGGTGGAGGAGGGTAGCACAGTGAGAGGGTATGACTATCATAAAGCTGATTGGGATAAGTTTCGGAAAGAGCGCACTGCAAGTTTGGGAGATGTGATGAGTGAACACAGTGTAGAGGAATGGAATAGGTCATTCTGCTCTGTAGTGACAGAAGCAGTTAGGAAGGTAGTGCCAGTGAAGGAGAAGAAGAGGATAGTGCCGTGGTGGAACAAGGCTTGTAATGAGGCAGTGAGGGCCCGCAATATAGCGTATAGGCAGCTTAGGAGAAGCCCAGATGAGAGCCATGTTATTGAGTACAAGAGGCTGAGAGCAAAGGCCAGGAAGGTTATTAAAGAGGCTAAGACGGATAGTTGGCGTAAGTTTTGTGGCACTATAGGTGCAGAAACAACTGTAAGGCAAGTCTGGGGCATGATTCATAAAATGGCTGGGAATAACAGAGGAAAGTCAATGCCTGTGTTGGTAGAAGGGAGTGAAGAAAGTGTGAGCAATAAGGAGAAGGCTGATCTGTTAGTCAGGACCTATCAGAGAGTGCACAGTGCTAGCAATGTGGGAAGGGAAGGACAGTTGAGGAGAGAGCAGATGCTTGAGCAGGAAGGATATAAGTTGGGGGTAAATATAGATAATAGTGATGTGGTAAATGTGTTCTTTTCTATGCAAGAGTTGAAGCGTGCAATAGGGCGAGGGCGAAACACCACCCCAGGGAGAGATGGTTTATGGTATGAGGTGTTTAAGCAAATGGATGATGATGCATTAGATGAGTTGTTAGCCTTAATAAACACAGTATGGGAGGAAGGAGTTCCAGTAGAGTGGAAGCATGCAGTAGTCATTCCAATATTGAAGCCCGGGAAGGAAGCCAGCAGTCCTGGATCACACAGGCCTATTGCCCTTACAGCAGTTGTATGTAAGATAATGGAGAGAATGATTACTGATCGGATAGTGCACTGTTTAGAGCGGAGAGGGTACTTTTCCCCACATCAAAGTGGTTTTAGGCTGGGTTGGGGAACCATGGATGCAGTCCTGATATTAGACAGAGATATTAAGAAAGCACTGGTGAACAAAGAGGTGGTGGTTGCGGTATTTTAGATATAGAGAGGGCATATGACATGTTATGGAAGGAGGGACCGGTGATTAAGTTGTATGATGCAGGGGTCCGGGGCAGGGTGCTGAATTGGATCAGGGAGTTTCTGGTAGGTCGTACTATTCAGGTGAAAGTGGGAGAGAACTTTTCTAGTTCTGTAGCTGTGGATAATGGGATCCCGCAGGGTAGTGTTATCAGCCCAGTCCTGTTCAATATAATGCTCAATGATATGTTTGATGAAGTAGGTGAAGGCTTTGGCAGATCCCTTTTTGCGGATGACGGAGCAATCTGGAAGAGAGGGCGAAATGCGGAATATCTGATGAAAGAAATGCAGAGAGCCTTGGATAGGGTGCAGGGTTGGGCTGATAAGTGGGGGTTTAGGATGTCAGTGGCTAAATCTAACTATGTAACCTTTGGAAGAAAGAAGAACATAGGCAGCCAGAGGCTAATGTTGTAGGGGGCACCATTGGAAAAAGTTAAGTTTTTTTAAGTTTTTAGGTGTCTGGATGGATGAAAGATTGACATATGGAGTACATGTGGAAAAAATGGTCAGTAGATGTGCAAAGGTTGTCAATATTATGAGGTGCTTGACTGGTTGTTCCTGGGGGGCGAATGGGAGTGAAATGTTAATGATCTATAAAGCTCTGATAGGATCTATCTTTGATTATGGGTGTCTGGCATATGGGTCAGCAGCCAAAACTACTCTGGTTAAGCTGGATGTCATTCAGACCAGAGCTCTGAGGCTTTGCACTGGGGCATTCCGGACAACGCCAATCCCTGCACTGCTGGTGGAGGCAGGGGAGGCCCCACTGAGGCTGTGGCGTGAAAAGTTAGCACTCAATTACTGGGCTAAATTGAAGGGATTTTCAACAGCTCTCCCATCAAGTGCCCTGCTGACTGAATGCTGGGAGTTTGAAAATGGGCAGAGAAGCCTTGATAGGAGCAGTCAGATAGAGTCTGTTAGGAAATACACTGAGGAGCTGGGGTTCAAGGAAATGAGTGTAGCACTCACAGTACCTGTTCCAAGGTGGTTATGGGCAGAGGCAGATGTGGACACGACAGTGAGGGACCTAATGTGGAAGGGGGAAGTAGGAAATGTGGTGGAAGGTGTAGAGAGGCGTCTTAAAAGTAGGTGGGGTAATTATATTAAAATCTACACAGATGGTTCAAGAGACCCAGAAAGTAGGAAAGGGGGTTTTGGAATGTATATTCCCCATGTCCGCATCTGCCAAAGTAGAAGGCTGTCTGATGGGATCTCAATATTCACAGCAGAATTGACAGCATTACTGTGGGCATTGTGGTGGGTGGAGGAAGGGGGGTTGGGACAGGTGGTTTTATGCACAGACTCACTTTCAGCCTGGATGTAGTTGGGGAAATCTTGATGGTGGTGTCTCGACTAGAGAGGAGGGGGTGTAGTGTGGGGTTCATGTGGGTGCCAGCACATGTAGGTGTATAGGGAAATGAGATGGCAGACAGGGCGGCCAAGGAAAGTTTGGGTAGGAATGAGGTGCATGTTAGGGTGGCGTTAGGGAAAATGGAGTGCCGTAGCATTATTTATGAAAGACTCCATCGGCAATGGCAGCAGGAGTGGGAGGGAGACAGTAGGGGGAGGAAACTGTTCAGCATCCAACCATCAGTGCGATCTAGCAAGAGAGTGAGCATGCCACGAGTAGATGACATCAAGCTGACAAGGCTTAGGCTGGGGCACTGTGCTCTTGCGAGTGGGTTGATATTGGTGGGGAAACACACAGGTGGCAAGTGTGAACACTGTGGAGTCTCAGAATCAGTGCTCCATGTCATGATGCACTGCCCAGCATATGCTGAGCACAGAAGGACTCTATTTCTAGAGCTAGAAAAGTTGGGAATTAAATCATTTTCACTTGCAACTGTGTTGGGTGCTGGACTGGGTGAAAGGGAGGGCACTAGGGAAGTATTTCACTTCCTTTTAACAACAAACTTATATGGGAAAATATAGGGAATAGTGCCTGAAGCTGCAATGACGAATAGACTCCAGTGTGAGGCAGCAATGCACTAAACCGTGCCTAGTCTGCCGGAAATTTAACAGAAGAAGAAGTGTAACATCCAGCGGAAGTAAACGAGAAAAAGGCGGCAGCCGCGTTTCCCAAATGACTGAGTTCACTTCGGGAGGTTAATGTATGAATTAAACATCGAGCCACATTTACTGTAGCCTACATTAGACAACAATGTGTTCAGTTGAGTCTTTGAGAGAGTTTGTCAACGAGCGACTAACTGCTGCTGCTGAAGAAATATTGGGAGCTTTTAAAAGAAGCATCGTCGAGTACGAGGAAGAGATCGATCGTCAGCGCAGACTGTTGGATATGGTTTTGAAGCCTGAAATCAAGTTACACAGGACAGGTGTGTAAAGTTGAATTAGGACATATTTCCTGTGCTGTGTGTATATTTGCTGTAGCATGACATTAGTATGCTGTTGGTGTTGTTGTGTGTCCCTCCAGAGCTCCCACAGCAACATGTGTGTAAGGAGGAGGAGGTTGTCCCTGAGCAGCAGCTGTGTATTGAGGAGAGGAAGTCCAGTGTGGAGCAAGAGGAGCCAGAGCCTCCACAGATTAAAGAGGAAGAGGAGGAAGTGTGCAGCAGTCAGGAGGGAGAGCAGCTTGTAGTGAAGCAGGAGACTGATGGCTTCATGTTGACTCCTGCTGATGAGGAAAGTGAGCAGAGTGAAGATCAGACTCTGGACTTCATTCATGATGACACTCAAAGTGCAGCAGAGAAAGAGTCTGTTGTCATTATACCAGTTATAAGCTCTGTGATATCAGAAGCAACCAGTGAGCAGCAGCTGCTCTGTCACAACTCTCATGTAGCTGAGAGGCAAGATGAGGAAGAATACCAGCATGGAGACTCAGGATCAACTAGAAAAACAGAGCTTCAAGCAGAGAAAAGACATCATGAAAGTGAAATGAACAGTAACAGTCCACACACCTCTGCTGTGATAAACTTAAATACAGGTGAAAAGCCTTTAAAATGTGACGTATGTGGGAAAGTTTTTGAGCGCAAGTCAAAATTGCAGAGACACCTGAACAGCCACACAGGTGAGAAGCCGTACCTTTGCAAGACCTGCGGGAAAAGATTCAGTGAGAAGTCAAGACTGGAAAGGCATTGTAGAACCCACACAGGTGAGAAGCCGTATACTTGTAAAGTATGTGGGAGAGGATTCGGACGTAATTGTCACCTGTTAGTCCACGTGAGGACTCATTCAGGTGAGAAGCCGTATACTTGTAAAGTATGTGGGAGAGCTTTCAGACGTAATAGTAACTTGTTAGCCCACATGAGGACTCATTCAGGTGAGAAGCCGCATACTTGTAAAGTATGTGGGAGAGCTTTCGGACGTAATGGTTACTTGTTAGCCCACATGAGAATCCACACAGGTGAGAAGCCCTACCTTTGCAAGACCTGCGGGAAAAGATTCAGTGACGCATCAGTATTGAAAAGGCATTGTAGAATCCACACAGGTGAGAAGCCGTATGCTTGTAAAGTATGTGGGAGAGGTTTCAGATGTAATGGTGACTTGTTAGTCCACATGAGGACTCATTCAGGGGAGAAGCCGTATACTTGTAAAGTATGTGGGAGACACTTCAGATCTAGCAGTAACTTGACAGGCCACATGAGAACGCACACAGGTGTAAAGGTGCATCACTTGAGCACAGAGGTTCCAGCTGAAGTCACACATATACAGGAGAGAGACTGTTTACATGCAAAACATGTGGCAGAGCTTTCAGAGGCCTGTTCCATAAAGCATGCTAAGAAAAGTGGGCAGTGAAGTCCAAATCCTGAATTTTAATTGAAATTGCAGGTCTGGAAAAGTTCAACTAGTGAGATAAAGAACAAAAGGAGGAGACTGCTTTAAAGTCTGAATGAATTTTATACTTGCAAGAGTCCTGGAAAACCTGGAAAAGTCATGGAATTAGTCAAAATCATTATAAGTCACAGAACTTGTTTGTGTATAATGAAATTATTAGAATCATCTTCAGTGGATAACCCTCCATATAATGGAACATAATGGCAAATTCATTTTCTGAAGCTGGCGTCTTAATGTAGCTTTAATATGCGTGGATGTGTGACAATGTTTGTTTACCATCAGGTGTGTTTTGTCATTTTCTCCCTCAGTTTGTCTCTCCCTTCCTGTGTGCCAATTATGTTTACATAGAGTTTGAATCTGATGTTTGAAAAACGCCGGGCAAGTGGGGAAAGAAAAAGAAAATTCTTCATTATGAGTCCTTGAAAAGTCATGAAAAAGTTTGGAAATATTGTCCATGAATAGTAATAAACTGATCCCAGAAGATTTGTCCTGTTGCTGTGATCTTTTGTCAGGGTGTCTACAGCTCCTTTTAAAATGTCTTCAAATGTCTGAAATTAAGTTTTCTTAATATAAGGCCATAAAAAGTTTTAAATTGTCTTAAATTCAGATTCAATGGGTCTTAAATATTTTTGGTCACATTACTGTGACAATTTCTCCAGCCTGACAGACCCAATGACAGTTTACAATCATCGTACAGACCAAAGAAAAATATTTTTTTTCCTTGTTGTATTTCTCTGAATATTACAATAATAAATAGCATTTATGACAGCCATGAGATGGTTTTAAATTCCATATAAAGTGGGATTAAAAAAATCTAAAATTGACCTTGGTTATATCTGCAGACACCGTGTTCTTTGGTGCATATGAGCAACTTGTCAACAGTGACACCAGAATGTGGGAAGAACTGTTTTTACCTTGTGCCTGTTACATCTGTGATCTGTGCCTGTAGACTGAATGAGGAAAAATGCAATGTTACTGCAGGTGTAGATGCACGCAGAAGCCACCGCCATCAGAATGCAGGTTGGCCAGAGCTCAGTTTGGCCGGACCACATTTAGAGGAGGTACACTACAGCAGCTGACTTTAGAAAATGAAACCTTAATGATTTTAGTAAAGTTTAAAAAACGATAACATTGTTAGCACAGGATTTCTTTTGTCACACTGACGATCAGAGTAACATTTCAAACATCACACATTCCACACAGGTGAGAAGCCATTTACTTGCACAACATGTGAGAAAGCTTTGAGATGCAAAAGTAGCCTGACGACCCGGCAGAGCTTATTACAATGGGGGAAACCCAATGAGATGAAGAAAGCAGTGGCAGGTCGGCACAACTATGTTGTGAATGAACCAGAGTGGGGAGACTCTGACATAGTTGAAAGTGATGACAGTATGGAGGTAAGTCAGGGTAGTGAGAGAATGAGAGAGAAAAGAGGGAATGAGTTTGTCAGTAACAGCTCAAAGAAAATCAAGGGTAGTGGAGGAAGGGAGGAGAGAAATCAGGAAGGTCTGGAGTTTAAAATTATATTGAGATTTGGCGAAGAGAGGGGAATCTCTTCAATGAGTCCGGTGAAATTAACAACTGTTTTGAGAAACCAGGTTGGGGATATACACTTGGCTCAGGTTTTGAGAGATGGAAATCTGTTGATTGTTTGCAGGAATGAAGAACAGAGAGATCGGGCTGGAAGGATGAAAGAAGTAGGGCGGTATAAAGTGGAAAGTATAAGTCATGCTGCAGGAGGAAGGAAGTGGAGCTAAGGAGTGATTTGGGGGGTGCCAGTTGGAATCACAATGGAGGAAATTAAATCAAATTTAAAAGGAAGAACCCTGAAAGGTGCTCGGCGGTTGCAGGTAACTTGAGAGGGAGTGAGGAAAGACAGTGAGCATGTTGTATTAGATTTTGAAGACGAAGTGCTCCCAAAGAAAGTGACTCTGGGCTTTTTGAGCTGCACTGTAAGAGAGTATGTGCCAAAGCCAATGAGGTGTTACAGCTGTCAAAGGTTTGGTCATACAGCCAAGACATGCAAAGGCAGAAGAAGATGTGCCAGATGTGGGGAAAAGTGCTGTAACTGTGGTGGCAATCACAGTGTGTCTTACGGGGGATGTGAAGTGGTGAAAAGGGAAAGAGAAATACATCAGGTGAGAGTTCAGAATTCAGTTCCCTGGTGGGCAGATGAATGTCGTAAAATAGTGAAAGAGAGGAACAGAGCCCTCAGGTTATTAAGACAAACTCATAATGTGCAGAATTTAATCAGATACAAGCAAGCACAAGCAAGGGTTAGGAAAATTATACATAAAGCAAAAAGACAAAGCTGGCAGACCTTGTGCAAAAAAATTGGAAGATCAACACCTGTGGGGGAGGTTTGGGGCATGATTAGGATCATGAGAGGAACCAGAAAGGAACGGCAGTATCCAGTACTGAAGATGGGGGAGGAAGCAGCAGTGTCTGATGAAGAGAAAACAGAGATGTTAACGAAGGCACTTACTCAAATGCATAGTTCTGATAATTTGACTGAGGAGGTAGAGAGGAAGGGAAATGACAAGATCGGCTCATCCTGGAAGTCTTGAGAGAAGGGACAATACTAACAGTACAGTGGATGCTCCATTTACAATGGAAGAAATGAAGAGAGCAATAGCCAGGTCTGGACTAACATCTCCTGGGAAGGATGAAATCTGCTGTGTTATGTTAGAACATTTAGGAGATTTAGCATCCATGAAACTGCTAACTCTCTATAACAAAGTATGGGAAGTGGGAAAATTGCCAACTAGTTGGAAAGAGGCAGTGATTTTTCCTGTCAGGAAACCAGGGAAGGATCCATCAAATCCAAAAAACTATAGACCAATAGCACTCACATCACACATAGGTAAGATAATGGAAAGAATGATTACAGAAAGATTAGGGTTTTTATGGAAAGCAGAGGAATTCTTTCACCTCATCAGAGTGGATTTAGGAGGGGTAGAGGAACTATGGATCCTCTTATATGTTTGGAAACAGATTAAGAAAGCACAAGTTAATAAAGAATCTGTAGTGGCAGTTTTATTTGATGTAGAAAATGCATATCATACGGTTTGGAAGGAGGGGTTAATGATCAAGTTAAATATGATGGGAATAGTGGGAAGAGCATGTAATTGGATTAAAGACTTTTTATTTGATAGATTTATTCAAGTCAGAATTGGGACAGCCTTATCAGGAAGATATATGGTAGATGATGGTACCCCTCAGGGCAGTGTTATTAGCCCAATACTCTTTTCCATCACGATGAATGATGATGGAGCTTTGTGGAAAAGAGTAAAGAATATAAGTCATATTATAGATAAAATGCAACAGGCAGTTAACATGGTAGAAACATGGTCATATTCTTGGGGATTTAAGTTTTCAGTTGAAAACACCAAAACATTAATGTTCACTAGAAAGAGAGGTGCTGGCACACAGATAAACATATATGGGCAAAGAATAGAGCAGGTGAAAGTCTTTAGATTTTTGGATGTGTGGTTTGACGAAGAGTTAACATGAAAGGAACACATTCATAAGATAACAGCCAAGTGTAAAAATATATTAAATGTGATGAGATGTTTAACAGGATCAGAATGGGGAGCAAGCAGATCTGCAATCAAAAATAGTATTAGATTATGGACATATTGCCTGCGGTTCAGCAACAAAAACCTCATTAAAGAAGTTGGAGGTGGTGCAAGCACAAGCTTTAAGACTTTGTTGTGGTGCTTTAAAAACGACTCTTGTGTCCGCTCTTCAGGTAGAGATGGGTGAAATGCCGCTGCACATCAGACACAAACAGTTAATGATGAACTACTGGACAAATCTTCAAGGGCATTCTGAAGATCGAGATCCAACAATAAAAGCACTTCTTCCATGCTGGGAGAGAGAAAGGGCCAAAAGGGAATGTTTTGCGTGGAGCAGTGAAACAGTTGCTAGAGGTATGTCGTTAAATCAGAAAAGATATATCCCTACAGTACCATTATCAGTAACACCACCCTGGCTGTTCCCCTCAGTGTCAGTTGATTTTCATATTCTGGAAAAAGTGCAGGTAAAGATTTTGAAAATATTGCAGTTTTGGTTGAAGATATTAAAGCATTAAAATATATCATATTAAAATAGCCTATATATTATTATTATTATTACTATTATTATTATTATTATTACTGTCCCCTTACTGTACAAACTGTAAATAAATCTTTATTCCTGACTATGTGACGTCACCATTAATGTGTTTCTAGTTAAAATATTTATTTATTTATTTATTTTTTTTTATTTTTTTTTTTTTTGGGGTAGATTGGCTTATGGGGTGATTTTGAAGGAGTAATTCAGTGAATCTTCTCATCAGTGGATGTAATATGTAGAGATGCCATCTTTCCCAAACGACTACACAAGACATGTTGCTGTGGGAGCTCACAGGGCTTGCGGACGTCCGCTTTGAGTCCGCGCGGACCTCCACGGAGTCCGTTCAGCGTACTTTCCGTCCGAGTATGTTCGGGCCTTAAAGTCACTAATGGATGCTGTTCTTGACAATGATCCAGACGCAGTTCCAAACTCAGAGGTAGCCCTGAGGGACCAGTTTGTGGAACGCGTCCGGAATGGAATGCTACCGCACCATCTGAGGGAGGTGGTGAGAGGTAAACCCAGAATGTCATTGATTGAAATTCGAGAGGAAGCCATCACATGGGGTGAGGATTTTGACAGAGAGAACGATTTTCATTCATCCCAGTGTAATGTAACATGGGCTAACATAACAGCTGCCACATCAGTACAAGAGCCAAAACAGTTTCCAGAGCTCCTGGCCATCACAGAACTAATAAAGAATCAACAGACTCAAATCTCTTCTTTAGCACAACAATTTCAGTCTCTGCAGTCGGTGTTTGAGCAGACCACAGCCAAACTGACA